>NW_022994255.1:0-76526 GCF_012275295.1 Melopsittacus undulatus | reverse complement strand
CCTTGAATATTAACCAAAGAGTCTTGGCCCCTTGCCCTCTAGGGCTATATCCCATGGAACCTTGCTAAGCAGGTTCCTGAAGAGCCCAAAGTCTGCTCTTTTGAAGTCCAGGGCAGTGAGCTTACTGCACACTCTTCTCACTGTTCTGAGGACCTCAAATTCGACCATCTCGTGATCACTGCATCCAAGACTTCCCTGGAGAGTCACATTTCCAATGAGCCTTTCCCTGTTGGTGAGCACGAGGTCAAGCAGGGCACCTCTCCTCGTTGGCTCCTCTATTGCTTGCAGAAGGAAGTTGTCTTCCACACAATCGAGAAACCTCCTGGATTGCTTGTGCCGGGCCGTACCGTTGCCCCAACAGATGTCAGGGTGGTTGAAGTTCCCCATGAGAACAAGGGCCTGCGAGTGTGAGGCTTTTCCTATTTGTCTGTAGAGTTCTTCATCCACAGGTTCTTCTTGATCAGGCAGTCTGTAACATATCCCCACAGTAATGTGTCCCATCACCGATTTCCCCTTAACCCTGACCCACAAACTTTCTGTTAACTGATCACTTGTCCCCCCAGACAGAGTTCCATACTCTCCAGCCTATCCCTAACATAGATAGCAACTCCCCCTCCCCTCCTACCGGGCCTGTCTTTTCTAAAAGCCTATAACCTTCCATTCCAACACTCCAGTCAAAGGAGCCATCCCACCGTGTTTCGGTGATGCTTATTATATCATAGCCCCGTAGATGTGCCCACATCTCTAATTCCTCTTGTTTATTCCCCATGCTATGGGTATTTGTATAGAGGCATCTGATCCGAGCTCGAAATGAATCTGGCTCAGTGGCAGGAGCAGCTAGAATATCACTACATTGCTCAGAGTATTTATTATAGGTGCTGGCAACTGATTGGGTGTGTTGGGATGGAATGATGCTCCCCTCCCCCACACAACTAGTTTAAAGCATCCTTGACAAGTCTGGCAAGCCTCCAGCAAAGCCACTCTTCCCTTTCTTTATCAGAGCAGTTCCACCAGCCCCCAGTAGGCCTGGCTTACAAATGTGGGCCTCATGTTCAAGACACCCAAACCCTTGACTATGACACCACCCTTTTAACCATTTATTAACCTGTCCAATCCTCCTTGCCTTTGGAAGGTCCTCCCCTGTGTCTTGGAGAATTGTCAAAAAGACTATCTGAGCTCCAGAACCCCTGACCACCTCTCCCAGGGCTCTGAAGTCCTTCCTTATACTCCTCAGGCTACTACTATCTATATCCCTAGCACCCACATGTATCACTAGAAGCGGGTAATAGTCCGTGAGACTTACTAGAGCAGGAAGCCTCTCCGCAACAGCCCTGATCTGTGCCCCAGGTAGGCAACACACCTCCCTTGCGACCGGGTCAGGCCGACAGATGAGTGCTTCTGTCCCTGTCAAGGCAGAGTCCCCAACTACTACAACCCACCGCTTTTTCCTGGCGGCACCAGTAGAGATCTTCTGTACCAGTGCACCAGCCGACTGTTTCTGATGCAAGTGCATTTCCTCATCAGCCCCCTGCAGGACAGCAAAGCGGTTCAGGGTGTGTACAGCAGATTTAGGAGGAAGCCCCTTGCTTTTAATTGCTCTCTTCCTCTTTTTGTTGTTTTTTTTTTTTTGTTTACTAATTCCCAGCTTCCCTGATCAACTGCCTCCTTCTTTCCTCCATGAGTCAGAGGGGAAGCTTGAGGCCCCTGTGCTGTTTGGGCCTGGAGCAAGCAGTCCTGCTTCCTCTCAGCTCCCCTGACATCTTGCAGCTTACTGACAGCATTCTGTAGCTTAATCTGGGTTCTCAAACCTATAAAGGCCCAACTTACATTCTAGTACTCTAATTTGGCTTAGTGAAAATAAACAAATTTAATGAATTCTAATTCCCTCTCATTTGCCCAAGCCACCTGTTTTTTGCTCCTGGCTGATCTCTTACTGGGCAAAAATACTGGTTTTGTACCTGTGATGTGAACTTGGTTAAAAATGGGGCCCCCATCACAAAAGGGATGTCGAGCTGCTTGAGTGAGTACAGAGAAGGGCCATGAAGATGATGAACGGGCTGGAGCACCTCTTCTCCAGAGGCAGGCTGAGAAAGCTGGGCTTGTTCAGCCTGGAGAGAAAAGGCTACAGGGAGAACTTAGAGCAGCATCTAGTGCCTAAAGGGGCTCAAAAAAAATCTGGAGAAGGACTTTTTGCAAGGGCCTGTAGCAACAGGATGAGGAGTAATGGTTTCAAACTGAAAGAAGGTAGATTCAGATTAGATACAAGGAAATTCTTCCTGTGATGGTGGTGAGGGACTGACACAGGTTGCCCAGAGAAGCTGTGGATGCCCCATCCTTGGCAGTGTTCAAGGCCAGGTTGGACAGGTCTTGGAGCAACCTGGTCTAGCGGAAGAGGCAGGGAGTTGGAACTAGGTGAGCTTTAAAGTCCCTTCCAACCCAAACCATCTTATGACTGTGAAAATTTGGGTGTAAAATATAGTCATCATTTCCTGTCCTAAACTTCTACATAATCTTATAATCAAGTGCTAAGCTTAAACTTATTGTTGATTTCACTGTGAGATTCACATGAGTTATAGATAAGATAAACAAACAGCAATGAATGTATCAGAGATGTTGGCAACTTTATATTTCCAAACAAATTACATGTGATAATGAGATAGAAAATTTTATTTTCAGAGATTTTAACTAGGAAATTTCTCCAGGTGCTGGGAGGTGATATGTTTGGCTCAAAACTATTCTTTTCCTGGATCTTCAAAAAGAATGTTTATAATTAGTGTATTTAGCTCTCTTTTTTATATTCAGTTAGCTGAAGTTTAATGTTTCTTGTGCAGTAATGGATGCTCCTATTGGGTATCACATCATGAGGAAACGTGTTTAATATTGTTGCTCTTTATGTATCAGTTACAAAATGCAGCCTTCTGCTGACATTTCACCCTCATTCTGAAAGTCAGTGATTTAGAGCAATTTCAGATATTTACGCTAATGGACACCACTGGCAAAAGAACAAATGTACATAAATTATCTATGATTAAATGGTAACCTAACTTAGAATAAATTTTTAATGAGAAGAAAAAATAATCTGGAAATCCCCTTGCCATAAAACCAGGAATATGGAAATGTGTCTAGATTTAAGGAAAGGATTAGTATGAATTTTATGTACAATTTATGTGCTGTGAGAATGAGAAGATTGGGAGCCTACAAGATCATGCAGTGGACTAAATTGATGTAGTACTCTAGAAAACTATGTATTCAATGAGTTTTAAAAAAAGATTACATTTTTTTATAGCAAGAACATAGAAGTGAGCATAATTCATATTTAGCCTAAACATGGAAGGGTTTTTCTGATTTTCTTGAGTGTTTCTAGGATATTCCAGGTTTAAATTTAATAGGAAAAAATCTGTGACAGCTTTAGCCAGTGAAAATAAACTACTCACTAGCAAAAGTAGGATATTAAATTCAAATATCCTTTGCCTTGAATAACATAGTGCAAAGCATTATCTTTTTATTTACACTGTTCCTTTAAAGCTACTTGTCTAGTTAAATCTATTGTAAACTTATATAGCACACATGTGCAATACATATTTGGCCTCATAGTGTCATATAACTTAGGTTTTTGCACTGTGATACTGACTAATGCAAACTGAGCTCAAATGTAACCATATACAAGGTGTGTAAAATTCTGAAGACCAGTTTGTTTCATAGAACACTATTAAATAGTAATATTAGGAACAGTATCTCTCTCAAGATACCCTGTTTGTACTATCTGTACTTATATTTAATTTCAAAAGGACAGAATGCATTCTGTATGTGTAACTAATTGCTAAACTACTTGGCAGCTGATGTTAGTCCATTTCCATAGAAAGAAATAAACCCCGTCATTTTTAACTTCTGTTGATTTCACTTGCACCTGAATGGAGAGCAAAAAATCAATCGCTTTAGTAATTGCAACTTTGATCAACATAAAAAAAAATCTGTCATTTACAATTTTTCCTTATTATACACTAAATCAAGTCATCTTGCTATTCTGGAAAGAGTGGGGTTTTTATTGCAAAGTTGCAACTGATCAAGTCGGTTTTCTTGTAGCTTTTAGATAGTAATAATATTTTAGTATTTACCTTACATCAATTATTTTTAGTTCTGTAAAGTGGTCATTCTTCTGTGGAACACTAGATTACAACATGAAGGAGGGAAGATTTTTTAATTAAAAGCATGCTTTGTATTATTAAAAAAAGGACAAAAAGAGAGGGCTTTTTTTTTCAAAGAGCACTAGAATTCCCTGAGAAATGCTTAAGATCACAATTTCAGAATATTAGGGTGAAATGGAACAAATGAAACATCTAGAGTGAACATTAGGAACGTTTTACTAAACTAAGATGTGCCAAATTCTAAATAATCTCAGAAACAGCTGCAGTCCGTTTAATACAAACTGGGCAAAACACTTGATAGTATATCATAGAAACCATATATATATTGACCATGGTGATTGTTCTGGTTTTCAATATCTGAGAAAAGAAGGAGGAAAAAAAAAACTCTTGCAGTACACATCAGATATTAGTGGACAGATAGAACAGATTGATCTGCACACCCAGAAATAGATAAGCTTTGCTTCTGAAACTGTGTGCTTCAAAAATACTCCTGTGCTTAAAGGCAAGCAAGAGAGTTGCAAGTCTCAAAGGAATTAATCTCAGCATAACTTTCATAGTTTTTGTTTGAGGGATCGTTTCAGTTGTATGGCTTCAAGCATCTTTATGGGTGACATGGTTTAGTGTGAGGTGATGGGCAGGGGGGTTGGAACTAGATGATCTTAAGGTCCTTTCCAACCCTAATTATTCAATGACTCTATGATTATATTCTATAAGATTCTATTCTATTACAGTAATTATTTGTAATACTATCCTTCACAATTTTATCTTTCAATAGAAGTATACAGAGTCAGTAACTTCATCCAGGTATGACACTATACTGTTTAATTTCTGTTTTGCAGCAATTTAAAATAAAAAGAAATTTTAAAAACACTTGAATTATAAAATTACTTAAGTGACACTTGAAAATCAACTTTCTAAATGTAGGTTACCACTCTGGTATAGATAGGTTCTATTAAAAAGAAAGAACAGAAGGCTAGACAGCCATGTTCCTTTCAAGAAAGTGCATGTTGTTTCATTGTGTTGTTTTTAATAGAGCATCAGGAACTGCATGAAAAATGCACACTAATAGAAGGTTGTAAAGGGAAGATAGCTGTCTATCATGTACCATTTTCTCTGGTAGGATTTTCATTGACCCTGAGGGATGGTTTTATTCTAATTGCACCTAATGAGCTGGCTAAAATATAATTTCTCACATTTCCACACAAATTAGCTCTTGTACAACTAATGCTGAAGTTATGGAGCAGCAACCAGCTTCAATTCCCACATCATCAGAGATAGAATCAGAAGCTATCAGAAAACAGCTTTCATTTAGGAAAGATTTTTTTAATTATAATTTTACTTTAAAATAGAAGAGAAACAGCTTTAATGGATAATTTCTCACAGGCGCATTCTCAAATTTGTATGCAAAGAGGAAAAAAGGAAAAATAAATAAAAATAAAATTTTAGATGCATTTATGCTGCTTGATGTGTTACAACCTCTTCAAAGCAAGAGAAATATTTTTATAAATTCCCCAGTGGAGGGTTACTAACACACAACCAGCCATATCCTCACTTGATGAAGACTGTTTTTACCCCAGTGAAGCATCTCTAAAGTAGAACAGCTGAAGATATGATTCTGATCAAGAATCCATCTTAAATCCACAAGACACACAAGACTGTTGAGTTATAGACTTAAATGTCTTGTCTAAAGTCACACAGAAAATGTTGTGGTAGCCAAGGTCCAAATCCAAGTAATTTAAACTTTATGTCAACATTACTCATGTCAAATTTAAGATTTACTACTTTCCCCTTTACTTTGCATATAGATCAAGCGAAATCACAGTCACTAAAGGACATGTTGATCTCTCTTCCCATGAAATCTCTGTATTGGTATATGAAGTCAGACATGAAAGTATCCTGAAACACAAGTGAATTCATGTAGGAAATCAAGACAAATTATCCCAGAATACAGGCATCTTCAAATCACTTCTTGTAAAGGATTTAAACTATGTACAGTAGGACTTTTTTTTTTTTTTTTTTTGCCTACTCCAGCAGCAACTTTGATGTGAAGGTACCTGTGAAAGACATTAATCTTGAGGAATGAAAAGTGTCTTGTTTTAATCAAGGGAATGGAACTTTACATATTAAGTGACTCTTGGAAAGAGTCTAGTGTAATTCTAGCAATTGCTTTATTTTTGTCTTTGAGTGTGAATTGAAAAGTGTCTGTCCTTCATATTATAAGCAAATCTCTGTTCTTCTATATTTTAATTTCTGTTATTAAGGTGTTCTTGTTCCTAAACTTCTAATGAAGATCTGCAAATGACAAAACTGTTCACAGCAGTTTGCAATTTAACATCACTTGTTACAGCTTTGACTTTGATTAGGTATCCTTTACTTTTACTGTTTCTCTTAATTAATTTACTATGGCTTTCCAAAAGCCTATCTTTATCTGAGTACCACTCAGATTATTTAACTTCACATTAAAATGTGTGTTATTAGACATTATAATGTTAAGTATACTACACCTAGCAAAAGCAGAGTTTGCATAAGTAAATGTCTCTCCCACCATATCTTCCAGTAAAGAAGAGAAAGAGAATCAGAGAATTGTGTTATTTATATATAAAAACACACTATTTTTTCCAACCAACATGAGCAACTATATGTTTTATCTCAGGTAATTCTTGTAAGGTCAGCAAAGACATTCTTTTATACTTGAGTTCATATGGAGCATGTCTTCCATTGTTCATCTGAAGCAAGCACAAAAACAATTAAAAGTGCAATTCCTCTGAGAGTGAGGTTTATATATCAAAATTACATTTATCTCTGGACTCTAGCATAATTTTTTCTATGGTTTTAGGACTGCATCTGCAATTGCTAAGTGATTCTGAGTTTTATATTCAACTTTCAAATCATGAATTCATACTGTATAACAACTTCTATATTTCCAGGATTTGCTGGATCCCTTTTGAAATTGATTATGTCTAACTTACACTGGTTTTCTGTAAAGGAGGGCATGAAATGTCTTATAATTGAACTAAATGCATGGTCTCATACTCCACGTGCTCATTTTAGATCCTTGTTTTTGTTAGAGCTATGAAACAGAAACTACTATCTTGGCTTTTGACTAAAAATGCTGCTCAGTAACAACTATTGGATATCAGTTCTGTGCTCACTAAATCCTTCATCAGCACTGTCTTTAAAAACTTAGCTTTCCAAGCCCTTTATTAGTATTTGCAGTATTCTCTGCTGACAATATTATATAGAAAGTCTCTCAGATTTTTAAGTCCTAATGCAAATACTGCAATACAGTTAACCATATCAAAAACTCAGAGACATCTCTTGGGTATTAGTCCATACATGTTAATGAGGACCCTAGTTATGCAGTGACCTGTTGCAAAATTTCCTATGTTAATTTCTCTGCTGAATGTGTAATTTTTGCCATGCTTAATTATGTTTTGTTTTCATTTACTTTTAGTTTAAGCATTACTGAGATGTTCCCAAAATTGGGTGAGAGAAAAACAACTGAAAGATTGGGGAAAAAAATACAAAAATACTACAAATAAGGCAAGGAAAAAAAACAAACCAAACCAAGACAAAACCCCAAAATAAAACCTGGTGTAAATTCACCTCTCACTGCTGTTTATGGAAAATTGAAGATTTTGAATGAGTGTGAATCAAGCACTGGAGAAAATTAAAGCATCTCTGCATATATATTTGATAGCTAATTAATCAGCTGGAAAAACAGATGTTTATCTGATTGTACATATGAAAAGTTGCAGTAGAAAATAAGATTAGAGGTCTCGCTCTGTTTGAAGAAGACTTATCAGCTAAAATATTTTTCACTGACATAAGCAGTGACAGAATTGTGATCAAACTGTATCTCTTCAACTTATCAGATTTTAGAAAAACTGATGATATGAAGCTATGTATCAAGGAAATGATGAAGCTGTCATGTTAGGTATATATAACAGAGAAATGAGTATGAATTTATTCCAGGACACAAGTCAGATAACACTAGTGATGAATGAAGTTCCTATTGGCTTGTGTAGTGGCTTGTGAAAGTCACAGAGATCTTCTGGCATGATAATGTCATATAAAAACTTGTCATGTAACATTCTGCATTTATAATGAAAAGCAGGAAAGTGAAAAACAAAATTGATTCAGAGAAAACCCCTTGTCTCATAATACAGTAATGCATTTAATGTTTTTTAATAGTATTAATTTGCGATATGAGATCCATTTATGATTCAATAGATGACTTTTTTTCATACTAAAGGCATCAAAATACATTTTCTGCCTTAAACAAATTTTAGCTCAAGCTTATTCTCAACCAGAGAAGGTGGCTTTGCAGTTAGTACATTTTGATGCATGTTTTCCTTCCATGAAAAAATTTCACAGTTTAATTACATGCCCTGTGTAGCACACTTAAGACACATTTTTCATAGTGTCCATTTATGATGTTTGACTGCAGCAGTACCCCTACAGCAGTGTCACTACACAGCAGATTTGCATGGAGTTCGGTAGTACCTTTCAGAATAGGAGTCATTGCATATTTGGGCACTGCTAGAGCAGATAACTTTTGGAAGCATTGAAGCCTGTCTTATTTGGACATTTTTCAAACACCTTAGCTTAAGAAACACTTGCAGAAAACCTCTTATGTGAGCGGCAAACTCTGCTGTTCAAGCAAATGCTAAAACACTGCCCCCAGCTGTCCACTTCAATAACTCGGTAAGGCTGAATGCAGACACACAAAGGGCTGTTGTAATTGAGTGGAAACTTGAGTGGTCTCACAAAACTCAACAGCTGGCAGAAGACTCAAGAGGAAAGACTAACCTTGTTCTCTCTTATTATTTTAATTGAAATACAAAAATCACAAAATATCTTCCCTTCTTTCAAAGAATTTACCAAATTAATGAAACTGGGATTGCTTTCATGCATTCTACAGTTTCTTTCTTCACAGCTATTTCATTTTTTTCTTAAAATGGATCCTTTCCAAATCAAGTAGACATCCCTCCTGTGCTGAATGCGCTTATTAAAAATCAAGCTGTCTAAAATACCTCATAGAGCTAAAATTCCAGAACACCCTATGTCTGAAGAAGTGTACTCGTCAGAGCTGAATGCTCTATTGATCCCTGTGCAGAAGGCACAAAAGAAATTAAATGTCAGTTACTTAGAAACTGGAATTGATCAACATCACATTTGAAAACAAAAACAGGGAGAACTTTTGACATTAGGTTTTGGCCTGCAAATTTTCTCTAAAAGTTGGTTTTATATGGCACAGAAAAGAACAGACATTCTAGATCAGATATCCTGTTAGCTCAATGGTATCTCAAAAAAATTATGGGCCTCCACAGGCAATGATCTGTGTTGTTAAGGACCATTGGACTTCATTTGTTTTGGATATCCCATTAGCTAGTTTCATTTTATGCCTCTTGTTTTTTTGCATCTAAAAGGAAATAAGAGTTGATTAATTTAAATTTTCATTTAAATCCGTGGGTGCTGTTCCTCAGTATTTCTGCTTATTCATCCCCCTAAAGGCATGACCTTGTCCATAAAGTACATAGAGAACAACTTACACTATTTCATCGCTAAGGTTACTTCATGTCATAGCTCATTTCTGTAAGCAAAGTTTTGCTGATTCTGATAATGAGAAAACAGGTTTGCAACTAACTTGTAGGGAATATCATTTCCTTCAGCAGCTCCCAAGAGTAATGCTGTACTGGGGAACAGTAAAGCTCACTGAACAGTTTCAGGTAATCGCAGCTGCTCTTGGTAGGGTAGAAGATGATTTTCATTTCACGTATTAGAATAAACTGGAAGGTTTCTTATGTTTTCCAGTCTTTTCATCAGAGATTAATCTGTGCAAGTAAGGGAGAATACTGAAATCTGAATCACACAGTGGGAGAGAGACTTACAAGGGGGATGAAAGTAATCTCCAGTTTAAGGTTTCTGGGCCACTTTGTTTTTACAGATCCAATGTGAAATGGCAGCTTCAGGAAGCATTAGGAGACTTGCATTGCTCGGGCTCATGTACAGTTTCACCATTTGCATGTACAACTGGTTTGTATATGTATACTTCTGAGTGTTAAACCCACTCCATTTAATCACTTAGTTATATCTAATTCTCCACTAAAGTTGTTGATAGCATTGTACACACAGTTGCATACTTGATGTATCTGATAACTTTTCATAAAAGCCTTTCCACTTGTTTTCAAATGCTATGTAATCATTTATAGTCATCATAACTCATATTTAATTGACAGAAGAGTTGCTAGGATTCTTGTGGAAGACCCACTGGAGGGGGTTTCTTTTACCTAGAGATAAATAAAAGAAAAGGTCTGTCTTATACAGAAGTATTTCCAAAAGATAATGAAACTGACTATTTGAGAAAACTATTTTTTTACTTTTTGTCTTTCCATGTACATGAATATAATATTTATATTTCCACTGGGTATCCAAAAGGACATTTGGTGTGCTCAGATGCCAATGCAATCAGACAGCGCTCCCAAAAGAGAGATGCTAGTTGTCTCTTACTGTGATATCTTATAAGAAATGGAAACACACTTGTTTTATAATTCTTTTCAAAAAGAATGTATTTTCTGGTGTGATGTCAGAAGAAGTATGATTTAAGGCATCAACGTCTTTATTCAGAACATAACCAATAAGTTTTATTTTGGATATATTCATATTATTAAATTAACATTTACAAAAGTGCTATTCAATTTCTCTCAAAACTTTACTTCACAACTGCATTTTATATAAATTTTTCTCCTAAGTAGAGGGAAAATATTTATTATATGTGCTTAAAACAGTTAGGGTGAGGTACTGGAATGGATTGCCTAGGGAGGTTGTGAATGTTCCATCCCTGGCAGTGTTCAAGGCCAGGTTGGACAGAGCCTTGGGTGGCATGGTTTAGTGTGAGGTGTCCCTGCCCATGGCAGGAGGATTGGAACTAGATGATCTTAAGGTCCTTTCCAACCCTAACTACTCTATGATTCTATGAAAAGTGTAAGGTTTCAGCCCAAGAATTACAATACATATATCCATTTTATGCATTTAGATATCATGGTAAAAGATGAGTGAAAGAGTAGTGAAAAAGGTTGATTTACTACATGCACAGCTTGGAGTGCTAACAATAAATATAACTGATAAGGGGCAGCTCAAAAAAGAAACAGACTTCTAGTCAGCAGAGCCCTTGTGAATTAACTTTCTGTTTCTCCCCATAGAGAAATAACTTTTGCATCCTACTTCAGTTGATTGGACTTTGAAAGCTTTTATGTACTGATTATTTTTATTCACATGTTCTTGTTTCCACTCAAACAGCTGTTTATAAAAACAAAATGAAAAGACATTTAAAAAAACAGTTGAAAGATTAATTAAGGTACATACATTAATTATTAATTCCATGTTTATATCTTGAGATCAAGGAACTGCAAGTATAATAACTAGGCAATAAAAATTTGTGTGAAACCTAAAACATAAATAATAATAGCAACTTGACATATTACAACTTGATTACAATGGATGTGCCTAAGGAACATCTGCATTGTGATCTAGGAAACTTAAGGAAAGCATCATCTTGGACTCTGCCATAGCGCACTTGGCAGGGAACAGGAAGACTGAAAATGTAAACCTGTACTCCACTTTTCTATTCCCCATATTTCTATGTTCTCCACAGACTAGTTCAGACTCTGTAAGTTAGTGATGACCTGTTAAGAAGAGTTACAAAACTCTTGAGAAATTGTTGAAATTCATGAACCTTTTCTCTTGCATCAACATCATAGTCTGTGGAGAAGCAAGAGGGCCATGCCTGTCCACCTCTGATTTATACATGCCAAGGAAAGCAATTTTCCAGTGACAGATCTCCACACACACACAAACACAGTTACTATAAGCATAACAAAATAAAAATAGGAACAGAGTTTCATTAGCTGAGAGCACAGGCCAGAACCAGAAAGTTATTAGAAAACAAGTATGAAGGCAATGGCCAATAATTTTGTTAGAAATCATTAAAAGATTATGACTAAGGCAATTTCTGGCATATATTCTGGCATATATAGTAAATAACCAGAGTAATCATGCATGTTACTTATGCGCTGATAACCTCCACTCTGAAGTCTTTCTGGTTTTGCTAATTTTACATGCTAATTCTTGGGATGCTTTGCAAGCATCTGCCGAATGTCCTTCATAGGCAGAGAGACTTATTCCATTCTTCAGTTTGCTACAGCATTGTACCAAACTGATTACATGTCCAGTAATTACATTTCACTTTATTCTTCAGCTTTTTCTGAAGTCTCTGATTTTGAATGTCATTCAACAAATACCCTGAATCATGACCACATTATACACACTAAAACCAAAGTAACAAAAATAGCACAGATTTCCTTGATTACTAACAAAAAGTCAAAGATTAACACGAAAAAAAACCCTGATGGCAAAAATATTTTTTAAAAGAAGTTTTTCCATTATGGTAATAAGATCTATCTTTTATTCCCTCACCAATCCCTAAAATGCACCTTAAATCAGTCCCTAAAATCAGTCTTAAACTGATACTGCAGAACAAAGTGTCAGAGTACTAGTGATCTCAGCAGGTACAGCTACATGTTGAACCACAGGTAAGTCACAAGTATTTGCATATGAGCTATCTGAGATAAAAGCCAGGTAACCACATTAGCACAGCAGTAGCCTAAGGCAATACATTGGCTGATGGCTTGCAGACAGAGCTGCAATAGCACTTCTGAGAGCAGTCTTTTGCTAGGGTTATCCTAACCCCGTTCAGGCCTTAAGGTGAGACTGCGCTGAATGTAACTCTAGAAATGAGAGAGGCGTCAAAACAGAATGAGAAAGGAAAATACGAGTTTTACTCACACAGGGCTCTGTACAAACAAAGAAGGATACCAGCAGAATATGGTAAGAAAAGTAACCTGAGTTAACCTTTAAGTAGTTGCTCTACCAAGTTTAGTCTAGGCGTTAGTCTAGGAAGATGAAGATCGATTTTGTGTAAACAGAAATAAATAGGGACATGAATGGATGCATCAACCTGACGTGTGCCCTTTTAAGACTGTGGAAAAAAGTTGACTACTATTACACTATCCAGAGAAACAAGCTACAGAGAGGCCAGACAGGAAAACTCTGGCTTTTGACTCCAGAGAAAACCACATGGTTATAAAAAAGGATTGCAGCAAGCATTCAGCTTCAAAAAGACATAGAAGTAACATAACAAAAAACCTTTCACAAAAAACAGCTTTCACAACAGGTGACAAGAATCTGTAGTGAACCATTTACAGACTGTTTCTAAAAGGGGAAATGTTGTGTACAGAAAGACTGAACATATTGCTGACAGACCATGAATATTATATTCTAGCACTACAAATTAAGCACTGAGTAATACTTTTTTTTTTTTTCTGGCACTATTTGGTGGTCCAGGAGCTGCTGTTCAAGCAGAGTCCTAGAACAGCAGCATAGCTGGTACAGATTATAGTCTAAATGTGTATGTGCCATTTATATATGAGCTCAGAGAAGTATTTTACACTAGCATTTTTAAGGATGAGTGTCTGCAAACTATCTGCATTGTCCTGGGCTTCTGGAAAAATTGGTACAGAATTAAAAAACTACAAGTCTGAAGAAAGCCATAAGACGGGTTGTCGTAGTTTTAAACCAAGTCCCCCTACTCCCGGAGAGTTAGGAAGGAGAATCCAAAGAATGTAGCCCCCATGGATTGAGATAAGAATGGTTTAATTGCTAAGGCATAACACAAAACCCCTACTACCATTTACTACTACAAATAATAATGATACAGCAAACAGCAAGTGAAGAGAATACAACACCCCACCAGCCACCGACCCATAACTCACTCCACCCTGCCCGGCTGAGCACCGCGTGCTCCCTCCTCCATTTTCCTCCAGAGCTCTACCCCTCCAGCCTTCTCTTTCCCAGTATGCATCCTGGGCATCACGTGCTATGGTATGGAATACCTCATTGTCTAGCTGGGTCAGGTGCCCTGTCTCTCCTTCCTCCCGGACTCCCCTCCTCCACCTGGCTGGAAAAAAGCCTTGAACAAAAACACCCTCAAAACATGCTCAAACCATGACACGGGTTCATCTGCAACACACAAGTGCTGAAACACTGGGCTGAACTGGCTCATAGTTACAGTCATACAATTCCTCTCCATATTGCAGCTTTGTTTTAGGGCAGCCACAGGTTTACTCTGTAAGTTTACCTAGATCTACTGTAGTTTGTGCTGTTTCAGAGGAAACCTGATTATTCTCCTTATGACTGAGGAGGATAGGAACTGCAAAACTTTAAAAAATTTAAATACCTTCTGCTACAGAGATATTACATGGGTTTGAATTCCTGACAGAACTAATAAAACCCTCCACATTTTCTACGCCACAAAAAAACCTGTTCAACAGCCAAGTTTCTATTACTGGAACTCCTGAGAAATGTTCAGAAAGAACAGGAAATAAGATTGGTGGCTATAATAAGAACACAGCAAGTTTGCCCACATATCAATAACACAACAGCTTTCCCAATAGATTTATATTATTTCCAAAAATGTATCAGCCTGTGATATTCTTAAACGTGCTTGGTCAAACAATTGCATAAGCAGATATAGCATTCCTCCAGTCTTCTTAAAAGGGTATCAGAGTTACAAGAAGAAATGAAACATCTCTTAAGTCAATAGTCGGAGAGCAACACTCAAACAATGTTAAGAAACAAATCCAAAAAGGGAAAAAATATCCATCAAATTCACAAGGGAAAATTCCTGTTGACTAATGTGGGAGTTGGACAAGAAAAATGTAACAAAAATACTCCAATGTTCTGTCTTTATTCTTTCCTGTGACTGTGAAAACAGCCTTTTCATGAGGTTACAGAAGGTTGTGTTCACACTGTCTGAAGGGCAAGGCTTGGTATGTGAGCAGCTCTCACTTTCAAGTGGAACTTTTCCTGTGAAGCTAGTGAGAGCATGTCCAAGTCTAACCAGAGCATACAGAACAACATACAGGTTTCTGAGATTAGGATTTGCATATGAACACAAACCTAAAAAATGGCAAAATAAGAATAGTCTGCATTTTGACCTACAAAAGATACGCTAATACCTATGCAGATAAAACATACAATTTGAAGCATGTAATACTGCTTATGATAACTAGAAAAATACTTGATTTTAAAAAGACAGTTTATGATTACAAAATGAATTATCTCAGCCTTTGTTATTCATCTTCAAGAACCGAAACTAGAAAACTTAGTTGTACATGGGAAGCATAGGTTATTTTTGAAATATTTCGATACAAACAAAACATACACACCAATTCAAATGCCAGAATTCCTGCTGGTATGGCCCTCTCAGCCCCAAAACAGTAGCCCTGTGGGACAGCACTAATTTTTTTCCTCCCATAAATTTTATGGCTATTTCAATTGTTAATTGAATGTTAAAAGTTACTTGGAAAAATGACTCATTTTGTATTGGCAACTTTTTATTTTTTTTGTCTTTGAAAAACGTAAAAAAAAACCTAACCCAAAACATTAACTTAAACCATTTATATAAAAAGTTCAAAATCTCTGTTTTTTTAACTAAAATTGCACAATTACAGATTCAGCCCTGTGTTTTGAGCAAGCAAATCTGTCAGGGAAGTCAGCCTCTCAGTATATTTGGCAGCAAAAGATAGGATTATACCTACATTGCTTTTGGAATTGATTCTACAATCTCTCTGCATGAAATAAATGAGAATTCCAGCCTTACTTTTTTATTGGTATATCTTATTTTCACTTTGCTCACAAAATTGGACCAGGCAGGGAAATTGGATGATATATTGTTGCTCTTAAGCTTCCAAAATCTTTTGCAATTTTTTATTCAGTTTTAAAGAACAGATTTTTCTCCCAGATACGTATTAGCAGCTTTCCCAGGCATCATAAAAGTCACATGTTTGTAATACAGGTAAAAGGTTTTTGCTATAGAGCATAAGCATACGGAGGATTTTTTTGTGTTTCTGCAATTCTAAATGCCTGTGTACAATAATAGCTTGTGACACCAGTGTAATATGCTTCCTGGAAAGTCTGTGATAAACTGTGCCAGATACTGTGAAGTCAATCTGAACTCATTCACAAATAAATATATTCATTAGTTTTAAAGATATCTCTTCCATTTGGAATATCAGGTTTATATTCTAAATATAAACCTGTTTTCCAGAGAAATCACAGCCTTTTCCACACAGCATTTTTGACAGAAATGAAAGTATGAAATGGGCACAATAAAAATTGAGACTTATTCAACAAACTTCAAGTTGGAAAATGAGACTATTTGCAAATAAAACACACTAAAATGACCTTTTTAACCTTAGATAACTCAAACATATGCCCCCTTTCTGCAATTTTGAGAGCTAAGAAAAATTTTTAAGGCAAATACCTTCTAATAATAAAACCTACTGTCCCAGCCTTCTTTTTGAAGGAACCACTGGAATGTTTCTCTGTTGTACTACTTCCTTATCTGCTGAGTCTCAATTTTCTGAACAATATCTGAGGTTTCTCAAGCAGTTCAGAGAAGTGAAAAATGAGATAATTTAATTTCATGTTCTTGCAATCACACTGAATCAGAAGTGCTCCACAAAGGAATAATACATAGAGCTCATTTTATTACCTATCCCATAACTATGAGTCTCTGATGGCTATTATAAGTCAGCAAAGATCTGAAACTGGCAGGTATCACATTTAATGTATGTGCAGTCCCATTACAAGCAAATTATTCTTAGAAACAAGCTAATTATTCTTTTCAGTCAGTATCTGAATCTGTACTTGCAGTTCACTTGAACCACAGAAGAGATATTCCTTAGAAAGATTGTCTATACAGTCCATTGCTTTTTGTTTAGACATTACACCTTTCTACCAGATCACAGATCTTGCTCTTTGCTGGGAACTTGATGTAATATCAAAGGGAAGATTCTGGGCTTTTTTATAGCACAGTGCTGCTATGCTGTAAACAGAACTAATTGTCTACATTTTTCATTTAGTGTAACTATATTCTGGCAGCATTTGGACATAGCAATTGGATAAATCAGATAAATTCATCAAGCAAGAGGAAAATGGGTCACATGCAAGCCCAGTGCAAAACAAAAGTTCCACTTTGTTCAGAGCTGGAATCTCAGCTCTGAATCATGGAATTGTGGAACCATAATTCCCTGTCAAGTGCTGTGTAAGAGCTAAGGGACCTGTGTGGGATAGCCTCCCACAGTAAACAGGAAACCTCTAGTACATTCCTAGACCAACTTGAGAGGAATCAACCTTCTTCAAATGAACCATTTGGCAACTTCTCCAAAAGAAAACAAAAGCACTTGTTCCCTGAAAGGTAACAGGAGCCAATTTCTGTGCTACCTTACTGTATATATCCATTCAATTTGTGTTCATTATGCAATACCTTGGAGAACTGGCAAATGCCATGTGGAACATTATTATAGAATTATTACAGAATCTCCACCCTATGTGAAACTTTCCAAAGTTAAGCTAAATCTCAGGGCTGATTGCCAAGCCTAGAAGATAGTAACATTTTTAATAGTTTAAAGTAGATTGAAAGCATTATGGCTAAGCTATAGCAAGAAAACAGCAAAATTATGTAATTTATTAGCAAACCAGGTCAGTAGTTTTTTGTTTGTTGTAAGATACATTCTAGTTCAGCAAGAAATTATTTAAGAACATTCTATAGCATTTCATCAGGTAAATTAATGTAAGTTTACACTTAGTTGTGTAACATTTAAGATCTGCAGCTTTTCATATAACCATTTCCACTTTATGCTTCTAAGTATCATTTCTCAAGCACACAGCACAAAGAATACCTTTGAAACAAAAAGTTCTCAACTAAGGTTTAATACTTTCAGTACACAGTTACCTATAGGCTGATTTTCAGTGGAGCTCAACACACATTTTCACTGTAATGACTATAAGCATAGGAATCAGATCATTAAGTCTCATCAGTGATAATCTAGAATATTCTTAGTTATTTCCATATAAGAAGAGAATTGTCAGTTTCCTATTCACTGTGTTTATTAAAAGGGACATTAAGATGTTAGTTCTGATACAAAAGAGGGAATAAGCATATTGACATCCATTTTGCCAAATTAATATACCTGATATTCTCAATGAATTCAGTCTTAAGATTTCTGACTTTATTTCTACTTTCTTAAAAAAAGTTATTGTTTTCCCTGAGTGCTATGATACAAAGTTACATCTGTGAATATATTCACTCCATTCAACATTGCACATATTTGTTTTTCTTTGGCTAATTCACAGTAAGGATACACCATTCCTTTACTGGCAGATAATATTATTGAATGTTTAGCTCATGCTGTAGGCAATAGGAGTATTTCTGGTCCAAGTGTTAATTTACTCATGCTGGTGACTTGTGCTGATCCATGTTAGGAAAACTGTAACTATATTCTCACTTTAAGCCACAGAAATCAGCAGCTGAATCAGACAGATGCAGAGAGATAGCACCTAAACAATTCATCACATGGTCTTTATTAATATTTTTTTTTGTGCACTTCCAATTGGGATGCACAGTACATTGTTAGACTGTATGGTGTTATTTCCTTTTTCAAACTTTAACTATTTAAAAAACAGTATATTGCTTAAATTGAAAGTTGACTTAGGCATTTTAAACTGAAGATACGTGGCAACTATTCAGAATTCCACATATGACCATGTTTCATCCAACTTATGATATTTGGAGCATGTATATGATGGCAAAGACTTAATGTGCTATTGACCCATGACAAAATCAGATTATTACCTGGAGGAAAAAGGTAGTGTAACAATATGCAAATTGTTAAATGAGCTGGTTTTCATTAACATTTCATAACAAACCAAGCTCAAATTCTCCTACTTCAATTCCACATTTACTCTCTCTCTTTAAGGGTACCTGTGTTAGAGCTTGAATGCAGCTCAGAAAGCTGATTCTAGACAGTATTAGCAAGTTGAATAGATTTTAGTTCTATAAAGTCACAAAAAAAATGAGCCTAAACAGAGTCTAACATGTTCTCTATGGCACCGATGGATTTCAATGTTGTATGCCATTCCATCCCCTCAGCATATTGCCTTTTCTATATTCAACTGTAATAAAAGCAACAAGCAAAGTAAGTACTGTAAAAACACTCCAGCTATTTTTCTGCATATTTTGAAGGTAAATATTTATCTGTTCAGCATACTTTTTTAAACTAGATGTGTAACAGATTAGGCAGGTGCCAGAGTTACTCTGCAAGGGCTAATAGCTTCTAGCAACGAGGCATTGAGGCCTCTTCACATGATACACACTTTCATGGCAGTTGAGCAGGTAACTACAGTTTGATGGTTTGTTCAATTTTCATATATTATGCAGGAAGAATAGCAATGCTATATGTATGGGCATCTATAGCTTTAATAATTTTTCCTAATTCTCATAGTCTGCAGAAAAACAATACTGATATTTAAGCTACAGTTTCTACTGAAAGTATGAGAACTGTGTCAAATATCTAGAAAACTCAGGAGCATATCCGTTGCTGCTTTGCATATGAGGCTAACAGAAGTACACTTGAATTCACTAATACCCATGACATACAACAATGAAAGATTAACTCTTAGGTGGTGAAAAGTGGAATTAGGAAAATACAAAACTTTCCTAGAACTCCATCTACAACTTAACTATTTATAAGTGGGTATAAATTTTGCTCTACATTATTTGGAAGTGTCCATTGTACCTTCTTGCTGTTTAGACATTGAGAATACTAATCCTACCTAAATGATACAGTGAAAACATGGCTTAACAGCACTACTTTTCATAGAGGTATTGTAAACACCTTATGTTGCTGGTTAGATGTCCCTCTCTGCATAAATATTACAAAATAAAATATAAACTTATTTTCTCATATGATTCCCCTCTATTGAACAAACATTGTTTCAGTGTCAATCTGCTGAAAGAAACACCAAAACATTTTTTAATTGTTTGGTCAACAGCCTTATGGATAGTTTCTTCATCTTTTCCACAGATATTCTGCAGTCATGGTTTGTGAACGATGTCGACCAACACAACTACAATCTGCCGTTTATTTTTCATCACAAGGTTGGCATTCTGGGAGTGATGCACTGGTAACCAATGTACAGGGGGGTAATATAGAGAAATTGTACAAGGGGGTTAAAGTAATTCCTTTACTTAAACAAAAGTATTGTCTGTCCTAAGTATCTGCCACTGCCACCTTGCCAAGGCATTGATTATTGCTGGAGGGGAAGAAGCAGATGCTAGTTCTGCTGACAAAAGCAGATGAAAGGTCCTGCTGATAAGCCGGGGAGAAGCAGACTGGGCGATCAGGCCTTAAGACCATGACAAAAACACGGATGTTTATTCCTACTGATAAGCAGTAGGAGAAGCAGACTGGGCGCCAACTAACCCTAAATCCATGTCTGAAGATTAAAAGGTGTAAAGGTTAAGAAGAGGAAGACTCATTTACTTCATCTTGAAGACCCCTGCCCACAGGAGGAAGACTCATTTACTTCATCCTGAGACCCCTGCCCATGATCAAAATGGGCACTGCGCAAGTGCAAAGGACCTTCCGGCTCATTATAATACGAAGCGGGGATAGGTAATAAATATGTATAGGCGGATTGAGCAATCTCATGTCTATGTATACCTTAAGAGAATAAGTGTAAAGGGACAACCACCCTGAGGTGTGCATGTTTTGGAGGAGCTATCCCCATGCACCTCAGCGCTGAATAAAAGCATACCTACTTTACAACTTTAACTAGTTGTGGAGTCTATCCGCGCATCAATTTGGCGAGCCAGGCAGGAGCCCTCTGTCCAGCTGCAGGATCGGCCAAGGGGTGGACATCCTCGGCGCCACAGGCCGTTTGCCTGGAGGACCTCCACTTCTCGTCTGCTCACTGCGGGGACAGACAACAACCTGTGCCGGCTGCGGAGAAACGGTATGCTTGGGGTTTTGGTAATTTGGGTTTTGGTAATTTAGGTTTTGGTAATTTAGGTGGCCTGTAAGGCGTACGCGTGGCCCGGGGCTGCTGGTAAGGCGCGCAGAGACGTCTGGCGCACAGCGAAGTTCCCCTTGGTTGGTATGGCTTGCAAGCGGGGGGCTCGCCGACCGATAGAGCGGCTGCTAGCGATCCTGGGAGCGGATCGGGTGAGCCCGGGTTTTCGCTGTATCCCAAGTTTTGGGAGCCAGGAAGGACCTGCTAGGGGGGCAGGTGAAGGGTAAGCGAACCCACCAGGTTTCTGCTGTATCTCAAATTCTGAGAACCGTGAGGAGGGTAAGCAGAACCATAGTGTGAGTGGGGGATCCCATGTGTAACTTTGTGTTTCTGTGTGACTGAGACGTAGCATAGCTACGAAGTGAGTGTGGAGTCCCAGTCCGCGGTTCCGTGTCTCCGCGAGGAGAGCGGCCGGAGATGGACGAAGTGTCTATGTTTTGTGGTCCTGTCTCTGTCCTATGTGAAGATTAAAAGAAAAAAAAAAAAAGAAGAAAAAACACAAACTGGAAAAAAATTGTAAAAATGTCAAAAAAAAAATAAGAGGCATGATTGCAAAGGAAATTTTGCTCTAACTGAAACTATGATCTAACAACAGGGGAGCTGATCTGCAGAACTCAGAGATATTGTACTGATCCCCTTAATATCGTAAAACTTGTGTGTAGGTGCTCTCATATTTTCATAAGTGTATTTGCAGAGCACTGAGAAGCTATAGAGATCTGTAAAAGATTGGCTGAAATGGGAGCCGGTCAAGACAAGGAAATTCTGAAGAAAAGCCCATTGGGTTGCATTTTGGCACATTAGAAAGAACTGAGAGGGTCTTCCTGGGCCTCTGTAAACAAGAAAACGTTGGTAAAATATTGTAACCAATGCTGACCTTCATACACTTTAGAAGATCAGGAAAAATGACCTAAAATGGAACTTTGAATTATTATACATTGTTATAATTAATGTTGTTTTTGAGGTGATAAGGAAAATGGAATGAAGTAATGTATGCAAATATGACAGAGTGCAAAATTAATATACCTCTTCCTGATCCCTTAATTTTGGATTTGGAAAAGGACAAGAAAAACTAAAAGCTAAAGAGATGTTGTTCAGATTGTGATACTGGGGAAAGATGTTAAGAAGTTAAGATGTTAAAAGGAGGAAGCTCAAGCAGCTCCTGTGTTTGAGCATGGGATGGGTGCCGGGATAGGCAAACAAATGGAAACAGACATGTTGATAGATGGGACTGAAGGGTTGTTGGATAAATGTGGACTGGGAGTAAAGGAGGAAACATGGAAAGTGGATAAAAAGAAAGCGGTTGCTTTAAAACTGGTGGAGAAGGAATGTTGAACAGAGGTGGGGGAGTAGGCTCTTCTGTGGAACCGGATCTGTGTGTGTGCTATGGGGAATCTGGACCCTGGAAGTGAGACTGCCCTGGAGGGGAGTGCCATGGGGCGGCTGCAGTGAATGAATTAGAACTAGAATGACATAAAAGCTGAAAAGAAGAGAGTTTATCCCCTCGTTGGGAGGGACCATTTCTTGTTCTTTTAACTACAGAAACGGCGATAAGAGCTGCTGAAAAAAGGTGGACACAGGCGTCTGGAGTAAAAGGACCCATAAAGAAATGGAAAGTTGTGACTGAACCCAGAGATGCCAAGCTGACCCTCTAGAGGACTTGGATAAGTAACTGAGAGAATTCATATTGATTCCTGTAAATCTGAAATGAAGATATAGTTGAAATTATTTTAAGAAACCATAGGATAAGGGCCAGTATTAGTCCATGTCCTATATGCAAACACTGTAATTTGTATATTAGAGCCAAGTGTCCCAATTGTTTGAAGCATACTCATAGGAGAGACCATGAACAATTTTTGAGAAATCAATTACAGTTCTTTTTGCATTCAGTGTGAAATTACCACTTCGTTGGAACAGTTGTTGTGGGTCAAATACTACTGCCATAGTAGCCGACGGGGAATATACCTTTAAGAGAGGGCAAGACTGGAGGGAATCGGTGCTGCAGCTGAAAAGGTCTGCGGAGGGCTGCAACCCCTGGGGCTGTGACCGCTGAGCACTATGATCCTGACCGGACCTCTTTTGGTGTTGGTTCTGATAGGAACCATATGGGAAAATGCCGTGGCTTCTAAAATCATACACAACAACTGTAGTGAATGCATTACCACAACTAGACAAGGGAGAGTAACCACTCAAATGCTGGTCTACCACACCTTTTATGAATGCAAAGGAACAAAGATAGGCAGTTGCATATATAAACAAACTCAGTGAGAACAAATTCAGAAGAAAGAAGGTTAATTGGAATAAGTTATAATGAAGTTATAACCAATTTGAGTACCTCACTGTCAATAATTTTTGATGCATGTGATATTATAGATGATAATTTAGATACTAATTGTGGAAGTTTAGAGTGGAGGTGGTACTATAGTAGCCAACCAAAATATATTTGCCCAGGTGGATACCAATGTCACATAAATCCTGATGATGTACCTAGTCAAACGGCTAGATATCAGTCATCACACCTCTGGAAGAAAAGGATGGTCTTGTGTATGCTGGAATACTGCAGGCTGGAGATATGACTATCAATGTAAGACTCTATGAAATTTAATAGCAGGAACAGCTGTACAACCCATGCCTGCAAGCCAGTAAATTTAACTGAAATTTAACTGAAAAATTGGAAACAGAAAAAAAAAGTAACTAAAATTGGACTTAAACTGGAGAAGACCCAAATGTGATTATTAGTATTAAGATCAAAGAAAAATATAAAGAGTCAATACAACATCATGTATTATCATGAAATGGAAACTGGAGTCCAATATGAAATTCCCACAGTTGCTAAAAAAATCTCTTTGTAAAGCATTGAATGTAACTGTTGTGTTTTTGGGGGAACTAACCGGGGAGAGAGATGGCCCTGGGAGGCAATGGAGAGTAATATAAGTGACCCTGCAGTCTGGAAAAATCTAAAAGGGAACAAATGGACCAGGCCAACAATGGCAGATTGACTTTACAGAACTGCCAAGGAAGGGGGGTATAGGCATTTGTTACTAAATTGAATAATAATCAAATGGTTTGCTGTCTTGGATTTAAAGGACTCTTTCTTTGCTTAATATTGGCCAAAGAAAACCAGAATTTATTGGCTTTTGAATAAGGAAAATCCTGGCACTGTAAGGAAAACTCAACTAATTTGGACAGTATTACCTGAAGGGTTTAAAACCAGTCCGACGAGTTTTGAAATCAGTTAACACTGGAACTAGAAATATGGAATCCACCACTCAGAGGGACTCTCTTACAATATGTGAATGACCTATTAATTGCGACAGGAACAAAGGAAGAATATGATCTTGTTAATGGTGGGATTGTTGAATTTTCTGGGACTGAATGATTATCAGGTATCCAGACAAAAGGCCAAACTAATTCAAACCTGAGTTTCCTACCTAGGATATGAAACAACAGGAGAACATAAAGTTGGAACTGCTAGAAAAGAAGCCATTTATCAAACACCACGACCATCAGCCATCAAGGAGTACGTACCTGGGAATGACTGGATGATGCAGACATGGATACATGATTATGGTGTTCTGGTAAGACCACTATATGAACTGTTGTGCATTTTTCAAAACAGCTGGATGAAGCAAGCAAAGGATAGCCCAGATGCCCAAGGGCTGTGGCTGCAGTTGTCATGAACATTGAAAAGGCTTGCAAATTTACCTTGGGACAAAAGATTACTGTACTAGTGTCTCATGTTGTATTAGCAGTTCTGGAACAGAAAGAAGCCCACTGGTTATCTCCTTCATGGTTTTTTTGGTTTTTAAATTTAAGCTGGTGATTCTGATCAGGAAACTGGAAATAATTTGGCCAATATTGAAGCCAAACAAGAAGCTGAATCCCTGATGGCAAACTAACAATTGAGAAATCTAAACCTAGATATTCAAAGGAGGATAGAAAATTGATTGAAGATCTCAAAGGACAGGAAAAAAGGGGGTTGGGTTCAGATACATGATGGGCAAATTGTATTTCTCTGTAATCAACTCTGGAAGATACTTCAGGAGGAACCTAATAAAACTCATTGGGGTCGCAACTCTTTGTATAAATACTTAGGCAAATTGTAGGAAGGAGAAAATAGAAATCAAATTGATACAACTGGGAAGGAAGCTACCCAGGACAGTACTGGCAAATAAATTTTCCTGAGTTACCGAGAACAGGTTACCAATATTTGTTGGTGTTAACGGATACTTTTTCAGGGTGGCCAGAAGCATTCCCTTGTAGAATAAATAATGTAAGACAAGTAATTGGAACATCGTTATATGATATACCTTGTTTTGGAGTACCAGAGGCAATTTCTTCCGACCGAGGCTCGCACTTTAGAGCAAAATAGTTACAAAAAACTAGCAAAAATTAGAAGCTGATTGGCAACTACATGTACCATACAGGCCCCAGGTCAGTGGGCAAGTAGAAAAGATGATTCATCTGATCAAAACATCAGACTGGTAAAATATGTCAGGAAATAAATTAATATTGGTACCAAGCCTTACCGCTGGCTCTATTAAGGCATTGAACTAAACCTCGGTCGAAAGAAAAGGCTAGACCATGTAAAATTTTATATGGAAGACCATATGGGGTCCAACAGGGAGTGCCTCTCCAAGTGGGAGAAGAAAACCATGTGGCTGGAACTCGAAGCAGAGGACTGGAGAGTCCAGTACATAATATACAACCTGGAGATTATGTATACCACAGAGGAAGATCTCGAACCAAGGTAGAAGGGGCCGTTCCAAGTATTACTCACAACTTTCACTACTATCAAAATTAGAGAACAAAGCGTCTGGATTCAAAAAGGCTCCAAAAGCTCCCTGGAAAATCACATCAAGTGCAGCAGGGAAAGCATTGAAAGACATACATCATTTGGCATGTTGAAACAAAACTTCAGACATAATATCCTCACTTGCCACGGATACAGATAGTGTAAGACATGCATCTTTACAAAATCGAGCAGCAATTGATTTTTTATTATTGGCCCATGGACATGGCTGTGAGGATTTCGAAGGTATGTGAACTTATCTGATCATTCTGAATCGATCCATGCCAAGCTTAAAAAAAATTGCAGGAGAATATGAAAGAGCTTAGAATTGCTGGAAGTGGATTGGATGAATGGCTAAACAACCTAGGATTTACTGGATGGTTCAGAGATATACTTAAACAAGGTTTTCTAATCTTAATTATAGTATTACTCGTTTTACTGATTGTACCTTGCATAATACAATTTATATCAAAATCACTCCATAAATCAATAGAAGGAACATGGATAGCTCTGTCATAAATAATATAGTAAAAGAATTTACTCACTTTATAGAAAAAGGGGGGACTGATGCACTGGTAACCAATGTACAGGGGGGTAATATAGAGAAATTGTACAAGGGGGTTAAAGGAATTCCTTTACTTAAACAAAAGTATTGTCTGTCCTAAGTATCTGCCACTGCCACCTTGCCAAGGCATTGATTATTGCTGGAGGGGAAGAAGCAGATGCTAGTTCTGCTGACAAAAGCAGATGAAAGGTCCTGCTGATAAGCCGGGGAGAAGCAGACTGGGCGATCAGGCCTTAAGACCATGACAAAAACACGGATGTTTATTCCTACTGATAAGCAGTAGGAGAAGCAGACTGGGCGCCAACTAACCCTAAATCCATGTCTGAAGATTAAAAGGTGTAAAGGTTAAGAAGAGGAAGACTCATTTACTTCATCTTGAAGACCCCTGCCCACAGGAGGAAGACTCATTTACTTCATCCTGAGACCCCTGCCCATGATCAAAACGGGCACTGCGCAAGTGCAAAGGACCTTCCGGCTCATTATAATACGAAGCGGGGATAGGTAATAAATATGTATAGGCGGATTGAGCAATCTCATGTCTATGTATACCTTAAGAGAATAAGTGTAAAGGGACAACCACCCTGAGGTGTGCATGTTTTGGAGGAGCTATCCCCATGCACCTCAGCGCTGAATAAAAGCATACCTACTTTACAACTTTAACTAGTTGTGGAGTCTATCCGCGCATCAGGAGTGCATGACCATGTTTATGTTTTGATATTTCTCTCGAAGTTAATATCCTTCTATCAAAAAATCATGAATCTGACTTCTCAAATTTAACTAACTGCAGACTCAGTAATGAAAAAGTAATGCATGGTAGTAATTTAAAGGGAGCAAAAATAGATGTTTGAATCTTTATGTCCCTCTCTGAACTAGAAAGTGATGATACAGCACTAATTGCCAGACATTTTTCATTTAATTTGTGTATTTTTTAAACCTAAGCTTCACCAGTTTATAATCCAACTGTAAACAACAAAACAAACAGCTGCAACTACAGCTGCTACTTTGGAGCCACTTCAGCTTGACCCCAACATGTATGTGACACCACATCCATAATTTAAAAATTACATAAAACTACATTTTAAAAAATGTGAGTTGTGTAATTGTGGAGAGGGAAGAATAGAGAGAAAAACAGTGCTTAGAAGGACATGAATTACTTAACCACAAATTTTAATTTGAAAACCAGCAGGTACCAAAAGCTAATAGAAATTGTGTATGTAAAGAACTGAAATGAATATAAATCCTATACTGTAAGTGTCCAGCTGTTCTATTCTGCAACGAGTCTACTTGACAAACATCGCTCTGCAGCTAGTATAAACTATTAACTGGAATTACATATTTAGTTCTGCCATATCAGAGTTATGGACCTTTGTGAGGCCACCTTTTAGTAAATCAGCAGTTGAAAGCAATACCACAATACCATTAATCTGCTATGGCGAGGGGTGCTCCAGTGACCCATCTCAATCTGAGTTTTGCATTGTGCAGCAGAATGCCCTAAAAGAAGTTTTATCTTGGTCTTAGTTTTAAGACATAAATTATATTTGAACCGGATTACCACTGTGCACAATTAGAAATATAATTACATCTTTAGAAAACCAGATTATAAAGATGGATGCACTTTAGGGTCAACTGAAAATGTTTCATTGCAGTTGCACATGTTTTAGCCTCTTCGATAAATAAGCAATAGCTCAAAGCAAATATTATGGTTAAATTAACAGCTCTGTAATATACTTCAGAACCTGGGGAAGTATTAATGTACTGGAGACATAGCACTTTCCATGTTTTTAATACCATATATGTCAAGTTATGACAATATGTATGTCAAAATACCACCTATGTCACAGAACTCTGACAGTATCAAAATATTTAAGGAGGTTTGCTCTAACTAGAAAATCCTTAATTTCTGAGAAAAAGAGAAAGCACCAAAGTCTGTTTAAAACAGAAATGCTGTAATGCATAACTGAAGGCAAATCATTGTTTGCAAGCTATGTGTGTAAAACCAGCAATAAAGGCAATAAAGGAAAAGGCATTCCCTTGTTTTGTTCTTTCTGAAAAGAAAGTAAAGCTTCCTACACAAGGTAAGGGTGGGATTTAACCATAAAATGTGGGAAACATGTGGAAAAACAGTGGAAAAACACTTGTTATAGTAACTTCTGCATACAGCAAAGTCAGCTACATTCAGTTTTAAAGGACAGTGACTGATGTGCTCTTGAATCTGTATTACGTGTTAATTGTTCCTTTTGAGAGTGGAACTTTGTGTTTTTTTGACAAAAAAAAACAAACAAAAAACCAGCTTTTGCATGTTTTGTACTACATTTTCTCTAAAAATACCCAGCAACCTACTTCTCTTTCTAATACTTATACTCTGATTGACATGGGGACGCAGAAAAGTATACGTATTACAGCAGTTAATAATTACAGGTAGCTCTACCCAAACACAGCTATCAGAAGTGCAATTCCCTCTGTGGAGATTAAGGAAAAATGTAAAAGGCTAGAAAAATAAAAATTATTTTCATAATTAAACAGTTAAGGTGGTAAAATGTTGAACTAAGTAATGTTCTACAGCTGCATGCCATAAGAACAAATTGTAAATATACCTATATTAATTCCCTATTTGTTTTTTTAAACTATTTTTCTAAGATAGTTTAAAAGACATAGAAGTAATTGCCTGAAGAAGAAGGTATGCATAAAAGAATGCATTACTTAGGTCATTTTTTTTTGCTATAAATTTGTATGCTGATGATATCATGATATTAGTTTAAGAGTCAATCTGAACTGGACAATGCAGGTCAACATTCTTGTCATGAGTCTATCTAAACAACAAAAATATAGTCTTGCATGGTCATCTTTCAGTAATCCCCTCTTCATCCTCTACCTCAAAGCCTAATTTTTAACTTCTCTGGAGAATTCATTATAGTCTTAGAAATTTCTGAGTCAAAACAACAGATAATAATTTCTTACTTCAATATATTTGTTAGCTACCTATTATCTAATATTACATCCAGGTAATATTAATAGTTGATAGATTTATGAATAATTTTTTTTCCAAGGAGCAGTCTATCTCCCGTTCATCTTTATTATGACTGAATTAATTTCTTTTTTCTTCAGATATGCTTATTTTCATTTGCACTTGTTTTCCTATCTCCAAATTTGTGGTCCATGTTATCACCCATTCTGAAAAGTAAATGAATGTTTTCCTTCAGTTTGGGAGCAATATCTTGATCAGCTCTCCTCTCATTCCCTTTGTCAAAGGATGGAGACACCATTTTATCTTATGACTTAAAGACCATTTTAATTAGTTTTAATTTCCCTGTAAAATACAGTGTTTGTCTTTTGACAGTTATTGCTTAAGTCTGATAGTCCCTCACATTTAAGATAAAGCTTTCTGGGACATACGCCTTTCTCTGTAAAGTGCTTGTTTTTTCCTAATATCCTGAGATGGTAATTCTTCCATTTAGCATTGCAACAAATCCCTTCAAGGGTCCCTTCCCACCCCATCCTTGCTTATGTCGTAGTTTAAACCAAGTCCCCCAACACCCGGAGAGTTAGGAAGGAGAATCCAAAGAATGTAGCCCCCACGGATTGAGATAAGAACGGTTTAATTGCTAAGGCATAACACAAAACCCCTACTGCCATTTACTACTACAAATAATAATGATACAGCAAACAGCAAGTGAAAAGAATACAACACCCACCAGCCACCGACCCATAACTCACTCCACCCTGCCTGGCCGATCACCATGTGCTCCCTCCTCCATTTTCCTCCAGAGCTCTCCCCTCCAGCTTTTTCTTTCCCAGTATCCATCCTGGGCATCACGTGGTATGGAATACCTCATTGCCTACCCTGGGTCAGGTGCCCTGTCTCTCCTTCCTCCCGGACTCCCCTCCTCCACCTGGCTGGAAAAAACCTTGAACAAAAAACACCCTCAAAACATGCTCAAACCATGACATTATCCACCCCTTATTCCATACCATTCACGTCATGCCCAGATCCCACATTTTCAATACACCACCACTCTTAAGTCCACCCCTCGATCACGAGACATCTCTATGTTGCATCTCTGAAATGATGGCCTGAAGTATCTGGGCCCACCAGGCTCAAAATCATTCACCGTCCCCTTCAGCAGTTCTACAGCTTGCTGCTGGGGAATCCATACAACTGCCTTCCACCTCCAATGCTTCCAAAGCACTGGAGGGGTCCAGTGGATCAGATACCTGGCCATACTGTCCCACATGCCCTGCCACTCATGACTGTCCAGACTTGGGGACAGTCTCCTGGTGCTCCTATATCCTTGTCTAACCCTAGACAAGACCCAAACCTGACTCTGCTTAACTTTTGGGATCAGACAAAATGGCCGTGGGTAGAACACACTCTGTGTGTGTGCCAACATGCCGATCACCATTACAATCAGCAGGCAGGTCCCAAGGGCACCCAAAAGCCATTCAAAACCATCAGAACTCTCAGATGCTGCTGCTGCACTTGTCACTGGAGCTGATGTAGCTGCTGTGCTTGCCAGTTCTCCCACCACCAGCTTCTCTTCTCCTGAGTCCGGATCCTCCTCCTCTGCCTTGCTGGGAAATGCTGCGTTGTCTCCTGCCTCCTGCTGGGGCTCGGCGAGTGACTTCCGGGGAATATTCTCGGCCGCTGCGGGGTTCGGAACGGCGGCAGGACTCGGTTCCTCCACTGCCTTGCTGGGAAGTGCTGCGTGGTCTCCTGCATCCTGCTGGGGGTCGGCGGGTGACTTCCGGGGGACACTCTCGGCAGTCGGAGGGTCGGGAACGTCCGCGGGACTCACCCCCCCTGCTGCCTGATCCTGCTGCTCAGCTACCGCCCTGCTCTGCTCCTCCCCCGCCTGTTCCCTCTGCTCTGCCACAGCCGTTTGGCTCCCTGTGCCGCTCTCCCTGGCAGCCTCAGCTGCCGGCAGCTCCCGGGGCCGCTCCTTCCGGCTTCACGCAGCTCCACGCAGACGACGACGAGGATAAGGACAAGGACGGCGAAGAGCAGCGGGACGGCCTGGTACAAGTCCAAGTCCACGGCCACGTCCATCCCACCCCTGCTGCCGGAGCCCCACCGTATTACAAGCCTCCGACACAAAGTACAGTGAAACAAAAGCTTTAGCCCAAGCCTCAAACACATCCAATCCATACACAAAGTACCCGGCAAAATCCCGAAACAGCGAGATCCAGAGAAAAACCTCTAACAGCCAATAAATCAGCACTGTGACAAGAGACCATAAATCCACTCAGATCTGTTCTTATCTCAAACCCTCGGGTCCCATGTTGGGCGCCAAAAATGTCGTGGTTTAAACCAAGTCCCCCAACTCCCGGAGAGTTAGAAAGGAGAATCCAAAGAATGTAGCCCCCACGGATTGAGATAAGAACGGTTTAATTGCTAAGGCATAACACAAAACCCCTACTGCCATTTAGTACTACAAATAATAATGATACAGCAAACAGCAAGTGAAAAGAAACTACAACACCCCACCAGCCACCGACCCATAACTCACTCCACCCTGCCTGGCCGAGCACCATGTGCTCCCTCCTCCATTTTCCTCCAGAGCTCTCCCCTCCAGCCTTCTCTTTCCCAGTATGCCTCCTGGGCATCACGTGCTATGGTATGGAATACCTCATTGCCTAGCCTGGGTCAGGTGCCCTGTCTCTCCTTCCTCCCGGACTCCCCTCCTCCACCTGGCTGGAAAAAACCTTGAACAAAAACACCCTCAAAACATGCTCAAACCATGACACATGGCAAGTTACAGATTGAATATGTCTTTTACTTCTTGGCCTGCAGAATGTGCCCACAAAAAAAGAAGAGGTTTTCCCTGGTCAGAGCCCTGGGAGTCCTCTGAGAAGCTGTTTTATTAGCTAGGTGAGAGAAAGCAATGGAGCAGCAAGGGCTATAACCAGAACAAAACCACTCAAGATTATGGAATTTAAATACTTCACCACTGATTGAAAGCATCTGTAGATACCTAATATTCATGACACAAAATATTTGCAAGGATAGTTTTCTCAAAAGATTTGATATCATTATGGATGACATAGACTGAGAGTAATTCTGACATCAGTTAGTGTTGTTTTTAATCTGTCCATACAAGTAGGTTTTTTTCCATTGTTGAAAAGCAATGTGATGTGGTAGACTCAGTTAACGGTGGCACTAAAAGTTTACCATGGCAAATCTGTCCACTGAATTATGGTTTACACTTACATTCCCTTGTTTAGTATTCTCACAATGGGTATTTTAAAAATTTACTGTTATGCTGTTAGTTGTCCTGAACAGCATTTTATTGTATTGTCATGGTAGTTTAAAAGAAGAGCTGTTCTGTGAATATGTTTCATAATTAATGAAAAGTCCAATTGTTTTTTAGAAGCACAATAGTAAGAATCGTTCCACAAGCTGCAAAGTAATCTCAAGACTTGCTCATTTCAGTACTAGTTATTGGTATTAGTTTTTTTCATGTTATGCTTGTAAGCACTAAACCTAATGAGTAATAAGCGCCAAAGTATTGAGACTTTCATACATAAGTAGATCTAAGCTATCTGGTTCCTCCGCCTGAAAGAAAATGAACATAGAAGGCTCTTGACAACTGCTTATAATGAAGATCTGTTTTTTCACAGGAGGCAGAGAGTTTCCACACTCCAGAGGCATGAGAGTTGAGGGTTTATTATGAAAAATCTCACAGTAAATAAGGTTTCTGTGCATACTAAGTTATTTCAAACTGTTTACACACAAGTATATTCTTTTGAATGCATTGTTTGCCTCAAATCTCCTTGATGGAAATATTGAAATCTTGAGGCCTAAAAACCCACTGCTGTGCTGCAGCCTTATGCTTCACAGGGAATTCTAATGGTGACCGAAATCCACCCTTTTATTAAAGAAGCCAATATGAGGTTAACACAAGGTAGAAGAAGACAGCATGTTAACAAAGCAGAGCAACTTGATTTTCATTAGTAACATGTAGAGAAATATTCACTATCATATTTTTCCTTAACAGAATAGTTTTTCCAAGACATTAAGTTAAAGAGGAGTGCTTTATTTATAGCAAAGCTTAATGTCTGTATCTTAAAAAGGTAACTCTATGATTTTTATTTTAATATCACTTGGTTCCCTTTGCTTCTAAAATACATTTATCTTTTATGTATTGAGGTTTTACCCCTTGCCCATACCACTATTGGACATAATACAAAGTCAGCCCTGGGAATGCATAGAGACTCTGGAAATGAAATCAGTTCCATTTTATTCTGTTGGGGGACGAGCATGGGCGCTTGAACAGGCCTACAGCAAGCTGTGAGAAAGTGAACTTATGACCCAGGTTAAAAGAGGAAGAAGTGTCAAGATCAGCAAAACAGGAATGCAATAACAGGATGCCAGTAATTGCAGAAGCATGATGTAACGCTAAGCTGAAGCGAAGGTGTGAAACCAATCAGGAGAGGTAAAGGGGAGCGTGTATCCCTCGTGGGCAAAGCGAAGCAGCCAATCAAGTAATGCGTGATCGCGTGTAAGACAGTATATTAAGAGCAGCCTTGTAATCAATAAAAGGAGCCTTTTGTGAACGTACATCGTATCGGTGTTTTCCTCCCCTCCACCTGGCCGCGGCATTATTCAGAGAAAGAAAACAAGAATAGAGAAGCCTTTAGAAAACCTACTGTTGTGGAAAGGGTCAAGAAAAGTAGAAATACCTTAAATTTGGAACTAGATTATCTCAAGGTCCTTCCTAACCCTAGCCAATCTATGATTCTATGATTCTGTGAATTTTAGCCTACTACATTGAGAAAGTATTGAATCAAGAAATTGGTTTACCATTTACAGGGCTTGTGTCCTTAACAAATATTGGTCTTTCCCCACATTTAAACAACAGACAACCACCAGAATAAACTGGGGTTTTCTTCCAGCAGATCTCTTTCCTGTTCTTGATATGGGTGTTCCCCTGCATAGAGAGAATTCAAGGATATTTTCAGTTTCATGGTCTTGGAGGTCTGTGACACATGAACAGAGCTAGCTCCAGGGTAGATACTTCTGCTCCCACAGTGCCGAACAGTTGGAGTAAGTAGTATTTTTTAAATTTTGTGTCAAAACCCCTTAGGGAGAGCAGAATTCAAATGGCATTGTGAAGAATTAGAAAAAAAAATATAAGTTGAGATAAAGTAAATAGAAAATAGGAAAAATTGAAAGCAGCAGCTCAAGTCCCCATGGACTAGGGCAAGGAGTTGAAGAGTGAAGAGTGTTGCAGTTTCTCAGTTGTGGATGTCTCCCTGAGCTAGGAGCTGCTGACTTTTTTTTTACCTGCTTGTAATTGTCTAGGGTGCTTTTTTTCTAGGTCAGGGGGCTAAGTATGCATTGCAGTAGCAAGAAATTACACTGACTCTGATTCTGTTGTGCTAAAAAGAGCGGTGTCTTGACTCTAAATCCTGCAGGAAGGCAGGAAGACGGGTGAACCAAGATTTGGACTTTCGGAAATTGTGGGAACTTCTGGTGTAAAGGGAACCAGAGGTGTGACCAATAGGGCAGTACCAAAGACAGTGTTTTGGTTTCTGTGGATGTAGAAGAGGACAGAGGCTCAGTCTTCTGCTCTCCCTTGACTTTCACAGCCTATGTGTGTTTGCACAGCTACAGCACTTACCTGCTTAGCCTTGCAGGCTCTCTATCAACTAAGGAAGAACGCTGACCTTTGAGGTTATCAAGTCCAGCATTTTTGTCCATGTTAGGCACTGTTTGGGGTTGGGTGTCAACTTGGTCAGCAAACCACACAAAGTAGGAGCACAAGAAATAAATCAGCAAAACCTGAAAACAGAAAATCAGGCCTATGAGAGAACTGATCTTGGTGGATGAAGGAAAGGAACAGAATTTATGAGTTTGAAGTTATGCTTTTACTCATTTCTAACCAATTTCATTTCAGATTCATAACTCATATGGGCTTTGATGGATGATATAGAGGCAATGCTTGAACACGGAAATTTTTGGCCTAATGTCACTTTTTTTTCAGAGTTAAATCAAACCCATTGAGCCTTTCTGAATAGCTAGACATTGAAACAAACAAACAAACAAAATCGTTTTTTCATTTTTTATCTCTCAATTACAAAGCATTAAGGGAAAAAAAGCAATTGAAATTCAAATTTCTGAACTAGTCTCAATGTGAACTACTCAGCATAACAAACAAGGGGGAAAAGTGGAAAAAAAGGAGGAGTTTTAGAAGTTTGAACTTAATACTGAAATACCCCAATCTATTTCTACCTAATTCTACTAAATTCATTGTGTCACTCTAGAAAGAGACACTATATCCAGTTTCCCTGACACTGCAGTCAGTGACTAGACACTGGAACAAGTTCAGACTGAAAGCAATTTAAAAAGTGAAGTCATTTGTCTTATAAAATACGAAGTTCAGTTTTTATAATTCAAATAGCTTCAGACAATGCTGATGCCTTTTGCTTTCTGCAGGCCAGAAACAGATATAAAAGATTCTGTGGGCTAAATCTATTAATCATAACTTCTAAAGAAATGAAAATCCTGTACATGAATATTCTACTTCCTTCCCTTCATTTGTTCTTTTGACAATTATTTTTCTTGAGAAACCATATATAAAGCTCTGATTACTCACATTCTCATTGATAAAGTGGGTCTGAGACTCCAAAATGGCCAGTGGCTTTTATTGTTTTCTGACAACCAATATACTATTTCACAAGGCATCAGACAAGATCCCAAGAGCCCTCTGCCCACAAAAGACATAAGCTAAATGTTCTTGGCCCTGAAATATATAAAACAGTTGAAGGACTGCTGAAAAAAATAGTATCAAAATACTCCAAGGCATACTGTGTATTCTCCTTCATTTCCTCTTCAATCATAGTGAAACAAAACAGTGTTTAGAGACAACCCACATGTCAGCTGACAATTTATCGTTGAAAACATATGCATTAGTCAAATGTACCAGATGCTCCAAGTATAATTACACTATGATCTCTAACTGAAAATTGTGACTAAGGAAAGCTTTGACTTACAGTAAAGGGAAAGAAAGATACTCAGCCCCAGAGAGCTGCCTGAAAATCGCTCCATAGTGCATAAAATCATCATTAACCCTACAGCAACATTCCTGCCATGTGAAGAAGCAGTTTTCTTAAGAGCTTCAGAGCCCCTACGTCACAATGTTGTCCCCTCATTTATTAAAATCACCTGCAATATCATCTCTTTCCTTAAAAATAATTTATTATGAAGCTAAGGCTGTGCCAAGGGCCTTCAGGCTATCTTTAACCTATTTTGAAGTGATTTATAAAGTAAAATATGTAGGAGAATGTGGCATATGAGGCATGGACTCCAGTTGTGATGCAACTAAAGGCATTTATTGAGTGAGCTTACAGGCTTTTATAGTACTCTGCCTAGCGATTAGCAGCAGTTAGCTCCTTCGGTACTTTTCCATAATGAAACAATGCTCCTTCTCCACTGCACACCTGCACTTCTCCAGGCAATGACCTTACTGATCACATGCCCTTTCAGCCAATCATATTACTGTCCATGCATCTCTGCTTAATCAACTATAACCAGATATATAAACATGTTTCTCTGCTACCACTTCTTGCTACATTGTTACTTCTTGTTCTCCTTGAACACACATTCTTTGTCCCCTTGGCCCACAGGAGAAATCTTCCTAAAATACAAATACAGCATGCAAGCTGCACCTTCTTTATCCCAGCTCAGCGCTGAGAGAGAATGCTCAGAACTTTGTATTTGTCACATTCCCCACAGAGGCCAGGAGGTATTAGTTTGAACACCACTAGCAGGTTATAGGAGCCACATCTCCTCCATTTTGGAACTCTGCTTTAATCATGAATGTACTACTCTTCCTTAAACACCACCTTCTTCAAAAGCAAAGAGTTCAAGAACTGCCTCTCTGGAAAAAGGCTATCAGCCTTCAAATGAGGAAAACTTGCCAGAGAGGTTGGGGCTATTTTCTTGACACTGGAAAGAAGATGAAATCCCAGAGGAGCACTGAATTTCAAACCCTTCTGCATCCTTGCACAGATAGCTCCAAAGGAGACTTCTCAGATCAAATAACTGGCCCCTTTGGACCCCATCCTGACATGCCATGCCCTCCACTGGGCACTGTGCAAGAAACTGCAGATGAGCATACTATGTAAAGTAGGATATTTAGTCATCCCATTTCAGTAAGGTCATTTTTGTACACTGAAAAATTATTATTATACAATTTAGATGCATTAACTTTTGGCTATATCTTCAATGCCTCTGCAAGGGAATGGTTAGTGTGGTATATATGAAAGCACTATTAACTCACATTATAGAGGGAACTTGGCAGGTACAGCACATACACAGGATGAATTTTTATTTTGAAGCTAAGAACAATGAGGAAATTTCTCATTTGTCCAAAGGTGATCATGTCAAAGGACATCATATCAGGTACCATTAAATATCCATCAAACACTATCAGACACTATTTTGCTACACTTGCACAGCAGCAACTGAAATGACAGAAACAGTGTGGTTACAGAAATGGGAACATTCTGAAATTATCTGAGTGTGAGCAGGTGTCCTGAAGTGTAATTAGCAGTTCACAGCCCTTTTGTTCCTTTAGACTAATCTACCTACAATTATCCACTTATAATGGCACACAGCTGCTGAAGAGATCTCCCTACATCTGCCATGCCTTTCAACCCCAAATCATTCTCAATTCTGTGAACCACCTTTAAAATTAAGAAAATCCAAATTCAAGACTGTACTTCAAATATTTCTTGTCATTGTTCCTTTCCTCTAACTTGGTAGTTGCCAAGTTAAGAGTTTTCTAATGGTTTCTACTTTTTGCATTCCAGAAATAATTAGGAAGATGCTTCAGATCCCATTCTCCCCAACATCCTTTTTAACCTATTTTGAAACCGAGCAGTCAAATCATCATGTAGCAGATGTGGTTGAATATTCAAGGTCTTGAACAGAGTGAGAAGAAAAACAAAATAATAAACCAGGTTTATGGTCAAAATTCATCTTTCCATCTATACAATTCTTTTTTCCATTTCAATCTTCATGTAAAAAGAAATACAGTTCATATTCTAAAACATTTAAAAAGTGATATATGGCCTTCTGGATTCTTTTCCTGAACTCAACTCAGATAAGCCTACTATGTATTGTCAAGCTAAGAGTCAAACCTCAATTCCATTTTTTAAAGCTACAGATAATGTGCTTCCATTTAAATCTGTTCGTTAAGATGCCTTTAAAACCAGAGTTCTGCTCTACCACAGGACGACTTAGCAATGAGATTAAAATTAAAAATAAAGAACCATGTTTTCCAGTAAATATTACAGAAGAAAACCAATATTTAGAATGTTACAGTAATGAGTTACCAGAGTTACCAAAAATAAATATGAAAACAAAAATTACCAGATGCACCTGCAAATGTGTTCAGCAGACTTCTTTCAATATTGCTAGTGTTGAAAATAGAAATGATACTTTGTTTCAATTTCTTAATTTCAAAATTCTTTGTTATTAAATTTATTTCTACTTAAATATAGCACATTGGTAAACAAGATACTGAAGAGTTGGCTCTTTTCTCTGTACTGTGACCAAAGCTGCTGGGGAATTCAGAGCAAACTCTGTTGCTGCCACAGCAGCACATGGTGCCAAGCTAAACCTGCTGGGCTTGAGAAATAGAAAGCAGATTGCAAGTGTGTTAGGTTCCATTGACAAAACTGTGTAAAGAAAGTCTCATTAGTCTATGTAAACTACAGATATAGTTTATATGCAGTTTATATTCTGATATTACAAGTTCCTTGAGAGAAGATACCCTATTCATCACTCTAACGGTTAAACCTTGAGCTCCACAAAAGAAAACAACTGTAATCCATCCTATAAAGGAGAAGGCAAATCATGTACTACTTTGAAGTAGCTATAAAAGCAGTGTGTTGGTGTATGTTACCAACTCAGTAAGCCATTAAATAAGCCTGTTCCTGGGCTTGAATTCCTTAGGGTCCCATTTAAAAGAAATTAAGAGCATTTTATATGCAGAAAACTCTAAAGTGTATGCTAAAATAATATCTCAAAAATTATATAAATTTAGAAATGGTTGATAGAGTAAAACAGCTTTGTCAACAATGTATTTATAAATGTATTTGTTGTTACTAGAAATTATGAGAGCTGTTACAAATTTATATGCAATAATAATAAATTGTAGCAATTACACAGCATTTTACATCTTTACAGTGCAATGCAGAAGCATAGTATGCAAATATTTTTCATTATTAGATGTTTATTATTTATCTAGAAGCTTTTTCTCCCACTGCTCATGGCAAACCTCCCAAATGGCTATCTGATCATTAGATGTTGGAAAGCCAACAAGCACCAGAGAACCCTTGATTTAGACTATGCACAAGACATTTGGATTGGACTACATATGGGATTGTTCTATGTCAGCAAAGCAAAAACATTATAAACCTGGAGGAAACCTGACTGAAGTTCTAAACCAGGCTCAAGACAGAAAAAGGCCAGTACATAGACCTCTGACAAAACTAATTTGGCTAAAGAAATAGGAAACCTACTAAGGGATCAGCATAATCAAACTTAGCCAAATAAGCTAGTAGTCTTCTGCTTTTTCCAGCGCAAATTCCATAAAAGTACAAATGTTGGATAGCTGTGGCATAGTTCTTTATCTAGGCTCTAGAAGTTCAAACAGAAATCCTGTTAAGAATATAGAATGAACAATATGAGAAGAAATACAGACAACAGAGATGGTCATATTCAGTGCAAAACATCATACATACTCTGTAAGTCTCACTGCAATTTAAGTAGTTTCACCGTGCCCTCTGAATTTGTTACTGTGGAAGTAGCTCTTAATTTATCTATTGGCTGACTTGGTATTAAAGGATTAAAATACCTTATTCGACATCAGAACTTCTTTGCATACAGCCTATGCAGGCCTATCCACATCTGAAACATACAACAAAAAAACACCCACAAGCCTCTGCAAATTGAAACATTAAGAGAGCCATAATTATATATAATTTCTCTCTCTTTTTTTTATATTTATTTTTGGTCTTTAAACAACTTTGGGAGGTCATGAAATATAAATTAAAATTATCTACAAGCTTGAACTTGACACAGTATTATTTGCAATAATTACAATAGCAAATTCATTCTATTATATGCAACATCAAGATTCCTGTTAAGTATAATGGGATTATGTCAAAGAATCTGAAAAAAATATCTAACCTTTGCAATTTTGAATTGCCCACACGTAAACATAGATCAGTCTCACATGGAGTTCTATATAGATTGATGCTTCCTGAATCTATAGACTGCAGTACTGAAGATTTCTCAGCTATACAGAACTGCAAAACCTTTCCTGAGAATTCCCAGCAAAAGACTGTAAACAATTCTCACACCTTTGTTGCATATATTTGATTAATCGGTTTGCCTTTGATGACCCAAATGATGCAAATCTTGTGTATACCTGTAACAGCAGAAGTGCTTTGGAATACATAAAAATATCCTTGCACAGCTACAACAGCACACAAGTTTTTTTTAAACAGTGGTAGATGTTATTTGGTTTACACGTCAAGGCTTATCTGCCGTGCTTTCCCCATCTCTGACCCAAAACCAAAACTTGTGTTAGTCAACTGATTTGCCAGTTTAAATATGAAGAAAACAAACCAATTCTCTGCAGTTAGTAAAGGCTAATAAAACATTAAGGAATTAAATAAGGCATTAAAACCATCATCTTTTTATTTTACACAAAATGAACTTAAGAAGCCTGTGCCATTACTGCAAAGTACACAAATTCATAATTGCCAGATAATTTCCTGTCCTACTTCTAGCTAAAAGATATCTACTTACTGCAATTCAAATGAATTTGCTCTGCTTGTCTGCTGCTACATCTTCCAGTTAAATTGTGGTTTCACTTCTTTGAAGAACTCTACCAATTTCAGGTGCTAAATGAGGAGGGCTTGTTCATCCTAGAGAGACCAAGACTACCAGGGCAATGATAAAACAAGCTGGAAAAGGTTAAATGCAATCAGAGTGAAGGGGGAGGGAGGAAGACTGGAAAATAAAGACCGATAGAAAACCAGACAAGAACTAGAGGACTAAAACACAGACCCAGCACCCTTTACATAACTGGTTAGCTGTGGCATTTCACAACACAGACTCAAGTTGATGCAGAGACTCAAATCCTCATTTATTACCACCATGCCCTTTTTATCCCCTTTTTCGGTACTTTCCCAATCTGCACATACATACTACTTTCAATCTCATTTGCCCCTATAAAACTCTCTAGGTAAATAGTCTGATCACAGTGTTGCAGAACTTTTCACAACCTCCACATCTGGCTTTACACACCCCAACTCATTGCCCCAGGGCTTGTCAGAGCAGGAGGCCTCAGAGCTTGTTCCCAAACTGTTCTTCATGCAAATTGTATCACCTTCACTCCCTACATCACCCCCTTCTTTGTTTAGAATATTTACTATCAACACCTGTTTAAGGGCTCAATTAATAAGAAACTGTATAAGCTAATAAAAACTAACAAAACAAACATTCTTAATAAATTTTTTTCACTTGTGATCCTAGCCTAGCAAATAAACAGTTAAGGAACAGTTAACATTCTGCACTAACATTTGGTTTCAAACTATATAATGAAAATACAGATGCATATCCATTTTTACAGATCTTTCTTGCGGCTGTGTTGTTATATCCCCCAGCCATCCCACATGTCCACAGGATTTGAGGCTGCCATTGCTTCCAACAGCAGTCTGAAAGGACTTATAGGTGTGGCAACCAACAGGCACAGTGTGTCTTGTCCTGTTGCATTGGCTAATGTTACCCAGATGTTTTCTTTTGGCTGGGCAGGAAACCACAGTAGGGTCAGTCCTCTTGTGATGAAGAGACAGAAGACAAGGCAGGATGAACCCATCTTGCAGGGGTCCAGCGAGGTCCGTTATGTGTGGAAGCACAAGCATACAATCATCCCCAGGTTATTAAAGGGAACAGGCCTTCCCATGCATGAGTTTCAAGATTACATACTTTAACATGTTCAAAATTCTTAGAACTCTTAAAATGGTGCTGTATAGGAGGTCCATCATCCATCCAGCAATTTAAAAAATTCAAAGCATAACAAACATTTGCTATACGTTCTTGTGTAGTTAACCCTGAACTCCCCCTTTTTAGTTTCTGCAACATAGTTTTAAGGGTGCTATGCGTGCGCTCAATAATGCTTGGCCTGTGGGAGAATGTGAAATACCTGTGACATGTTGAATTCCCCACTGTTGGAGAAGTGTTTGTGTTTTGTGTGCTGTATAACCTGGGCCAGTATCTGTTTTTATGGTTAACTTGACTGGTTAATTTTACAACCACTTTATTGTGGGTGGTTCATGCAGAGGGTTCGAGGAGACGTCAAACATCCAATAATTTGAAGAGGGGATGGAGTTCTTCTGTAGATACCCCCAAGAGAGGACAGATCCAATTTATAGTTCCTAAGAGTTTTTGTAAGTCATTTAGAGTCTTTATTCCTGTCCTCAGAGTGATATTCTGAGGTTGAATGTTTTGTTCAGATATTTTCCATCCTAAGTACTTCCAGGGTGGAGCTTCATGAAGTTTTTTCTTCTGCAATTTGGAATCCTGCTGTTGAGGCTGCCTGGACCACCACTTACCATTTCACTTTTGGGGCTGTTTGTTCCAATTCTGCAGCAATTAAAATGTCATCCATATAATGACAGATTAAAACATTCTCAAAGCACTCATGTGTAGGGCTCAAAACTGCAGCTATGAATTGCTGACATAGTGTAGGACTGGTTTTCATGCCTTGTGGCAACACTTTCCAATGATATATTTTATGCAGCTCTGCAGCATTGATTAAAGGCACAGAAAAGGCAAATCGTGGTGCATCTTGTGGAGCAAGAGGTATCATGAAAAAAGTCTTTTAAATCAATAACTATGAGAGTCCACGTTTATGGTAACGTTGTTGGCGAGGGGAGCCCAGGTTGCAAAACTCCCATATCTTCAATGACCTCATTTATCTTTCTTAGATCACATAAAAGCCTCCAAGCATCATTTTTCTTCTGAATCACAAAGACAGGTGTGTTCCACGGGCTGGTTGCAGGGACTATGTGACCAGCGTTCAGCTGTTCATCCACCAATTTGTGTAATTGCAGCGGTTTTTCTTTTGGGAGGGGCCACTGACCTACACACACTGGCTCATCTGATTTCCAGGTTAAAGGTGGTACCTGCTGCAAAATAGTGGCCCCTAGGAAAAATCTGTACTTAAATGTACTCCCCATTCGCTTAAGCAGTCTCTGCCACATAGGGTAAGAGATCCAGATAACACAAAATGTCTAATCGAGGCAGATCTCCCTTCTGGTCCAAAAATAACAACAAGCTCTCTGCTCTGCTTTGGAGATGTTCAACCCCCAATCCTTGCTAATGAGGCATGAGCATCCATTAAAGGCCAATGATGGGAACACTGTGATGCAGAAATGACTGTAACATTTGCTCAACTATCAACAGTTCCTTGTAAATGACTCCTGGCAGCACAAAAAGACCCCTTATCGCTGTAGAGGATAGTACAATTAACAATCCTGCCTTTCCATGCCCAAGTAGGCCATATGTGCCTGTTGAGATAAGCACAACTAATGTGTCTTGAATTATTGTCTCTCTCAAGGTGGCCATTTGGAGGGGTAATTTGTTGTCAGGGTACAGCCCCTCCCACGCTCTCCTTGGGGTTTCCTGCTAAAGTTAAAGGCTGGCCATCCCTGTCAAATTTTGATCGCATTGACTTATATAATGACGCCCTTTACGGCAGTGCGAGTGAATTCCAGGAACTCCCTTTTTATTATTTGCTTTTATTTTTGGACAGTCTTTTTTCAAATGGCTGTACTGATCATACAAAAAGCACATCTGTTAATTAGCCAGCAATGCAAATGATTCCGCAATCAGAGACAGATTGTGTTGTCTAGACCCGACATTCATACAAAACTTTAACATATCATCTATGCTCGGATCTCGTAGTGGCCACAATACTTTCTGACAGTTAGGGTTAGCATTCTCAATAGCAAGTTGTTTGAAAATATATTCACATTCTTTCTCAATATCAACCTGTTTCTCCAGAGCCTCATTAAGTCGGTCTAAAAACTTCATAAGCAGCTCGTTTGCCTCTTGTTTGATTTGGACAAAAAGCTGTCTCTCTTTACCAATGTCAGGGACAGTTTTCAAAGCCCGGAGTGCCAATTGTTTAACTTGTTGCAAGCCTGCCTGGCAAATCCTAGTTTGCGCAGCATTGGTGCGAAAATTAGCTTGACCCAGTAATAAATCAGCAGTAACCACTCACAGTTGTTCACGTGCCCTCAGTGCTAAGTTTTCAGCAGCCTGGGCACCTGCAAGCTGCCTGTCATGGGTTCAGCCGTGGCAGTCATTTTTCTCCTTCTTGTAGCTGGTGCAGTGCTGTGTTTTGACTTCTGGGCTGGGAATAGTTGCTTGATAGTGAGCATGTTTTGAGGGTGTTTTTGTTCAAGGCCTTTGTTTTTGTTCAAGTGCCTTTTGTTCAAGGCACGTGTTCTGCCGGGGAGGAGGGGAGGCCGGGAGGAAGGAGAGACAGGACACCTGAGCCAGGCTAGCCAATGAGGTATTCCATACCATAGCACGTGATGCCCAGGATGCATACTGGGAGAGAGAGAGCAGGAGGGGTGGAGCGGGGAAGGAAAATGGAGGAAGGAGCACGTAGTGCTTGGCTGGGCAGGGTAGAATGAGTTATGGGTCGGTGGCTGGTGGGGGGTTGTATGCTTTTCGCTTGTTATTGGCTTTATCATTATTATATGTAGTGGTAATGGCGGTAGTGATTTTGTGTTATGCCTTAGCTATTAAACTGTTCTTATCTCAATCCGTGAGGGCTACATTCTTTGGATTTTCCTTCCTAACTCTCCGAGAGTTGGGGGACTTGGTTTAAACCACGACACTGCCTCATTTTCGGTTCCCACATAGTATATTGCATGTCTGTATGAAACAACATTTTGAAATCATTTGGGATAAATATGTGAGTATCACAAGCAGACTGTATCAAATGAGTTGTATATGGGGCCCTGAGTCCATAGTCGGTCACCATTCACCTGATATCTTTGATAAGAGCATATGAGAGACCTTCCCACTAGGGGTCTTGATCTGGCACATACACCACTGGGAAAGCACAGAATACATCTGCATCCCTTGCCTGACTCACTTCTCCCTTTACAGCTGCCCATTTGTCATAAGGATCTGGGGGATATAAATCAGGCTCCTTTTCCGGATCCATAGGCCCCAGGTCAAAAGGACCACCCAGGTCAGCATCAGAAGTATCAGGTTGCAGAACCACAGGAGCAACAACAGCAGACTGATGTTTTGATCTCACAGCAGAGTCTGGCAAAGAGGGTGGTGGGGAGGGAGCCAAAGGTGCCGCTTCCTCCCCTGTGCTTTTGAGCCGGCATGAACTTTTAAAGTTTCAGATATAACTCACCATGGGCTCAATAAAGCGGTGGCAACTTTATCATTGTTTGTAACACAGTCCCACAAATTAACAACTCTTTTGTCCCAGATCTCCGGGGTATAAATATTAGTGGAATTAACAGATGGATTGACTTCTCATGCCCAGAGAAGGATATGTTTCAATTCTTCCTTGTCAGCTTTTTTCCCATACTGCTTAAGAATCATAGCAAAAACTTCTAGAACATTTCCCTGCTCTTTTGTTAAAGCAGATCTCATAATTCCCATAATTACCCCTGTCCTGTGAGAGGCAATCTGTACAGTTTGAATTCACTTCCTTTCAGCATACACATTTGCTTACGTTCAGCAAGCAGTTCGGCTGAGCCACGCCACTGGATCAACAACTAGTCAGTTTTCATGCCCCACATGGTGGCTACTATTTGTGGCATTTTACAACATGGACTCAAGCTGATGCAGACATTCAAATCCTCATTTATTACCACCATGCCCTTTTTATCTGCCTGTTTGGTACTTTCACAACCTGCACATACATGCAATGTTCAATCTCACTGACCCCTGTAAAACTCTCCAAGTAAATAGTCCATTCACAGTGTTGCAGACACTCTCACAACCTCTACATCCTCTGGCCTTACACACCCCAACTCATTGCCCCAGGGCTTGTGAAAGTACCAAGGCCTCAGAGCTCATTCCCAAACTGTTCTGCATGCAAATCTTATTGCCTTCACTCCTCACAGTTAGCCTATGCTTTTCTGATACAACCCATGTAGTGGTTCTCTCCCAGGTGCCAGTTGCTTAAGGCCTAATATTTGAACAGTTTCAAGATTCCCAAATATGATCTTAGGTGCAAAGACTTGAAAGTGGTGGGAGAGGAAATTACTATCAGATCAAAGAAGTACAGAACCTGCATCTCTAAGGTGATGGGAGATGCTTTATTTATGCTCACACATAATGGCAAATACTTTCATCAGCATCTACTTGTTTTAGTTCTAGGCATACTAGACTGCATCTGCTTACCTTTGAATCTTGCTTAGGTAGATAATGTTGTTGACAAGTTGAATAAATACCTACATAATTAAATGAGAAATCTCATGAGAGATCAAGTCTGAGTTGATATGGCTGTGGCTGGATTTCTCTGATTTCAGAGTGAGTCTTATAAGCTGAATGAATAATTTATATCTGTACTATTCACCATCAGAGACGTCAGATCTCATTAATGCTTGTTAAGTAAAAAAAGTCTCCATGTCAATTCCTTTCTTGTGTTGAAAAACAAGTTCCATGAATGTGTTATCAAACTGTTGAGCATTCATGCACCTGTGCACTATTGCTTGGTAGAAATTTTGCAACCTGTTTTGAAACTCAGTGAATTATGTGACTGCTGAGGCTACGATAGCATATATAGAAAAATATCAACAGATCCTTTACAAGATGAAAGATATGTTTTCTGATTATAGTTTTAATATATCTTCTTGATATTGTCTTGATAACTGATAACTTACATACTGCTCTGGATTTGTATAATAGCATTCTCTTAAACTTAGGCACACACAAAAAGTAATGTTTTATCTGACAGTCTGTGATGAGGGATTGGACTGATATTGGCTCCAATGCATAGCTTTTCCTTGATCCTCCTGACTCCTACTCCTATTACAACTAGCTCCTATTACAACTAACTGAGTAGAAAGTCCAGTACTGTATCTCAGCTGTCAGTAGCAACTAAAAGCTGCAAGACAGAAAACGGTGACCTCTTAAACTGCCTATGTGGCAGCTCCTTGCTGAAAGTTAAACAAGTTTGCTTAAAGCACTGTTTGACAATGCAGCAGAGTGAAGGAAGAGCTTAGCTGAAACAAACTGTTCAATTTTGTGCTGGTACAGAAAAATATTGACAGATCATACAAAACAAGGAGTAGACGTAGTATCTCAAGAAACATATTAAACAGAACTGTGGAGTGCTCTGTCAGCATTCCCACACAAAGCCACCAATAAAAATTCTTTGATGCCAATTACTTGACTTTGCATTAAGTAAGGAAGTGACATTCAAAGGATCAGTAATATTCAGTAACACGAGCAATGGCTTTCAGAAACCATTACTTAATGTTTCTCTTAGCCTGAATTTCTGACTATTTTCTGTTAGTCCACCATCTTCTCTAATCTAGGTTTCTAGCTATACCAAATTAAAAAATATTCCAAACTATGAACAACATAAAAAAGTGAGTGACACTGGCTGATGTTCAGATGTGAATTTAATTGGACATGAAGACATCGGTAGAATCACACAGATCTGTCATCAGTATAATTTTGCTGAGAACAGAAATTTTCTGACAGAGGATTCCATGTAGCCAACAGAAACTTAAATGGTAGTGCTTATTCAGCCCAAAAGAACATTCAAGAGACCTGCCAGCTTGACAGACAATTGCTTTGCATATTAATACATTAGAAAAACAGAGGAATGGTAAAATGCAAAAGCGTCAATAGACTATCTAATAAAATGATGAGCTTATCTACTCCTCTTTCAGCTACATTTTTCTCCATAACTAATCTGTATATGATGAAGGTTTCCTTAAAAAGCATATCCAATAAAGCAGCGTGAGTAGCCTAGCACACATTTGCACTAAGGCAGTATAGGAAATTGCCATCTGTAAGAGACAGCAAAGGTCTGTAACTGTAAAGGCTTAGCTTACTTACAGCATGAGCAAAGTATTGTTCTTAACATATCCGGGACCAGCAAAAAAACATACATATAATCAGTTACAGCATCTCAGTTAACAGGTGGTGACTGGTTAAGCTCTGCATTTTAGTTGTGCTCGTTTGTGTCTGTGCAATGCAGACACTCAGTCCTACATTTGAAACTAATTAGATTGAAGCTAAAGAATATTTGGATTTTACCTTTACTCCTTCTATTGCTAGGAGGAATTACCAAAGCACACACTAGCTCTACTAGTTGCTTTGACATTGTCCAACAGTAAGGTAAAAAACATAAACAATGCTGATAAAGCATTGAAACCACTTGAGATTAACTCTTTGCATAGTAATGGATGTCAGTCTTGTATTTCTTACTCTCATGTAAATTTGTGTGGGTTTAGACTTTTTCTTTCAATAGAAGATGCTTACTAATGTTCACAAGGTTTTAATCTGCTGTTCTTCTGTTTCAACTTCTGTATTTATTGCCACATTTCAAGAAAATAGTGACCTTTTCTTCTGTGATAAAAGATAAAAATCTGGGAAATACAGAAATTATATACAGAGAATAAAAAGAATAATAAGCTTTCACTATGTCTAGTGAAACCTTAAATTCATATTGTATATTGTATATTGCTTTAAAGTGTTTGGATGGCTAATGATGCAGAGGTGAAAAACCAGTGCTATGCTTCTCAAGGGAAATGAGCCACTGACATTGAGGGAGTTTTTGTAATAGAAAGGAAATTACTTTTTGTAACAGTAAGGTTACTCTAACAAATCCAAATATAGAACAAATTTTTTTTATCCTTTATTTGCTATTGAACTTACATTTGTTACATTTTGGCTTAAAGCAGCTGAAGAACACAAGCTTTAATGCAAATCACCTCCTCTGTGAAAAGAAATTATTCTAACAATGGTAGTAAACACCTTGGTTGGCAAAAGTTCTCCAGGTGTCCACTTTTCATTAAAAAGCAGTGGGAATTTTACTACGTGGCAGATAGTCAAGGCCCACCTGGACAAGTTCCTGTGTGATGTACTCTAGGTTACCCTGCTCTTGCAGATGATGTTTCAAGATCTCTTCTAACCCTTTAGATTCTGTGATTCTGTGAAAGTTCTATTTTTTTTTTTTTTTGGTGATTGCCACAGAACTTTATAGAGTCCTCTATTATGCATGCTATATGCATATTTCATATAAAAACAAACCACACGTTTCTTCTCTGCTTTAATTTATTTTTTTACAGAATATTAATTACTGCCTTCTTTCTACTTCCATCTTTTCTTTTTGCCTTTAAAGTAAAAACTTTAAAATAGCATGGTTGCATTTAGTATTGGCTACTTTCTTCTCAGTTAGATAAGAAATCACTGGCACCTACATCTGGAAACGACAAAATGAAAGGCTCATTATGAAAAACACACAGGGGATATATATTTAGCCACCCAGCTTGAAAGATTTTCAATGTAATTAATATTAGAAATATAGAGTTTGAAATAAGGTTCATTTTAAAGGAAGTCAGTTTCTAGTAAGAAATACACAACAGTATGGGTGTGTTGAACTGAGAAAGGGCTTTGGTTTTAGCTTTTTCATATCTTCATGCTCCTGAATTTTCGTACATGGTGCAATACCAATTGTATTGTTATGATTTTTTGTGCATTTTGTGCAGTTCTGATTTTGTGTAGCATTAGTCTACTGAGACAAAATGACAGTGCTGCCAAATTTTTGTTATTCTTTCAGCAGAAGCTTTGACTTGTGACACTGACAGAGTGGCAGGATAAATTTGAGTGTTAACAGCAGTATTAGAAATGTTTGCAGGTACAGTAGTACTCAGTCCAAGGGCCATTTTTGTGAAAACAGTCCTATATTTTTGAGAAACCTGAGTTTAAGTTTATTCTCCTTTATTCTTTTAAATAAATCTTTAGCCTTTTCCTCTTATTATTTTTTTCCCTTCTATGAAGAAAACTCAGAAGCATTTAAATTTTTTTTATTTTCCTTTTTTTTTTTTTTTTTTTTTTTTTTTTTTTTTACAAAGAAGAAATACAGAAGAGCTTGGGGCAGGATTTCTTAAACTCCATCTGACATTAGTTCAAATTGCTACTAAAGGTTGAGTCATGGGGTTAAAAGCCTGGATCGAAATTGGAGAAGCTGAATTGCTGCTGTGAATCCACATCCGTATGATATGAAAACATCTGATCAGCTTCTGCAGCTGGTGCTGACCACAGTTTACTCTTTTGATTACTCAAGCCCTAAATTACTCAGCAGATCCCAGAGTATTTTTCATAGCATAATGTCCTGGTTTGAGCAGTAGCAGTAATTTTTCTCCTTCTTGGTAGCTGGTGCAGTGCTGTGTTTTGACTTTCAGGCTGGTAACGGTTGCTGATAGCAAGCATGTTTTGAGTTACTGCTCAAATGTTTGGTTTTGTCCAAGGCCTTTTCTGAGCTCATGCTCTGCCAGGGAGGACGGGAGGCCAGGAGGAAGGAGAGACAGGACACCTGATCCAGGCTAGCCAAAGAGGTATTTCATACCATAGCACGTCATACCCAGGAGGTCATAACCAAGAGTTATCTGGAAGGGCTGGAGCTCTGGGGGGATGGAGGAGGTATCAGTCGGTGCTTGGTCGGGCAGGGTAGAATGAGTTATGGGTCGGTGGCTGGTGAGGTGTTGTATTCTCTTAACTTGTTATTGGCTTTATTATTATTTGTAACAGTAGTAGCAGTAGTGATTTATGTTATATCTTAGCAATTAAACCATTCTTATCTCAACCCGTGGGGGCTACATTCTTTGGATTCTCCTTCCTAACTCTCCGGGAGTCGGGGGAGCAAAGGGGGAGGTGAACGAATGAGCTGTATGGCTGGGTTTAAACCACGACACATACATAAAAGTAGACTGGAGCAAGCAACTACTATTAACTGCTACACCATAAACTACTATGAAGTCATGTAGTACTGGCATACTCAGTTAACAGTTCAGACTTCATCTATAAAGTCTTTAGTTTGTTATTTAGAGATTAGAAGACTGTAAGGTACATACAACCATAAATAATTGAAGGTATATTTAAAAGTCAGAAATTGAAATTATGTATATTGATGAAAAACAGACACAAAATACTTGAAAGCTGTGCATAAGTTATATTCTTTAATATCATTGTTCCCCTGTGTTCTACACACAGAGGGCAAATTTAGCCATGTCGTGGTTTAAACTAAATCTGCAGTTTCCCCTTTGTATCCCCTCCCCCCCCCCCCCATTACCTTCCCACTCCCGGAGGGATGGGAAGGAGAGCCAGAGGAATACAACTCCCACGGATTGAGGTAAAATCAGTCCAGCAATCAAGGTATAACAGAATCGCTAACGGTACCAATAACAGATCAATGTTAGAGGAGACAAACAGGGAGAGAGAATACGATACCACCCGCCGCCACGAGGCCAGCGCGGAAGAGAGAGAGAGCTTCCCCCTCCCCTCCTGGCCAGCTTCCCGTTCCCTCTCCGAGCCCAGCCCGGAGGAGAGAGCTAACCCCTCCCCTCCTGGCCAGCTTCCAGTCCCCTCCCCGAGCAGGACGTGCTGTGGTATGGAATACCTCCCCGACTAGCCCAGACCAGGCGCCCTATCTCTCCCTCCTCCCTGGCAGAGCATGAGCTACTGCTGAACCCATGACAAGCCATTATTTGTTTGTGTGTTGGAGATGCTTTTGCTGCATAAGGTAGGCAACTTAGAAAAAAGCCCACATAGCTGGTGGTCACTGCCCAGACAGTGGGGGACAAATGAGGAGCTACTTGCTATTTTTTTCCCTTTTAGAGTTTCAAGCTCTCAGTCAGCATGTGAATCTCTTCTCTGCAGTTAATGCTTCATTGGGAATAGAAGTATCAATTACTATCCGAAGTAAACTGTCTAAAGTGTTAACATAAACCATAAGAAAATTTTGCTTGAAGGAATCATGTTAAGGTTAAAGGGAATCAGTATTTTCCAGCAGGTTGTGAAAGCCTGATAGACTTTAGGAGTTAATGAAACTGCCAATGGCCTTGCTGTCCTGATCTGTGGAAATGACATTCATAAGCACTGGGCAATCATGAGTAACTTTCCTCATTCCTTTTACCAAATGAAACTACTCAGAAGGGCCTTTCTTTTCTTTTTAGTTTTACTCCAATTTCTTTTGCCTGTCTTGAATTGTTGTTTAACTGAAAACAATAATAAAGGGTTTGCTTTTTGTCAGGTATCAAAAATTGAAATCTGATTTAAAGATATTACTGTTCAGCCGAAGTATTTTGCCAAGCTAAAGTGTAGATATTTTTCCCCCCAAAAAAAAGTTAGCAAAACTTTCTGTTCATCTGAAAAATATAGTAAAGTTAGATTCAACAAAATTAATTTCATGAAAGCCATTGAAGAGACTTAGGAATTGACAAGGTAATTATCTCATGATCTCTGCTTGTGTTGTCAGTTAAAGCAATGAATGGTAACCGCTTTCCTAAAAAGCCAGTCTTTGAACATAAGTTAATAAAGTTACTGAGATTATTTTATTAAGTCATATGATTAAAGGTTTTAAAGTCTTCAGGGTATTTCGGGTTTTACAAAGTCAGTGGCAGTTACAAACAATTTAAAGGAGACATGTAAGAATGCTGTAGTGGCACTGTCTTTAATAACCCAGGATGAAAATAAGAATGTACTTCACAAAACAGTCACACTATGAGTGAAAATTAGGCTTCCTAAGGCAGGTGAGATCTGCTTTATTTGTAGATTTTAGTAATCCTTTTCCAGTTTTGAATGATGGGGAAAATTATTCCAGGGCTATAACTGAGGATGAAACCTGTCCTCTACACCTTTGTGCTTATAAATATGCTATTCTTCCTATTATCTTGTCTAAAAAGAATCAGCCTTTCCTTAATAGCTTCTGTTGTGTTCTGATGTGCTTTCCATATACAAATAACAGCAGTAATTTTTCTCATTGTAATACCCACAAATACCACACAAAGTTTATATTAGTCTTCTGACGTAGGCACAGGAGTAGAAGCAATTTATATATGCAGTTCTCAGTACTCACAAACCCCACATTCCATAGCAGTACAGGGAAACTGATGACATGGTAGTCAAGGATTTACTCTCACATACAGAATAGCTTGCACACAATGTCATTGCAAAGATTGCAAAGAACCAATGTAGTTCTAAAGGAGAATCTACTTTATATTACGCTTCCATCTATTTTCACAAACCAAAAGGTATTACACATTTAACTCAATTTTAATTGTTGAAGAGTTTTGTTTGTTTGTTTAGAAGTGAATTAGTAGATCAATTTCTGTCATTTGATTTTACAGTTACAGTTTACAAAACTCACTGACACTTTGGATTCCTGCAGTAAACCATGAAGACTATAACAGAAAAGGCAAAACAGAAGCTAAGAGAAATTAGCTTTAAACTTAATTGAATCAATGTCTTATTCAATGAAACAACACAAGGACACATCCAGCTCAGCTGGAAAAAAATAGCTCACAGAACCACCTATCCTGAGGAATTCTTTTCCAGAAAAAGGGTTATAGAAATTAACAGTGAATTAGAGAAGGGGGGGAGGAGGAAGGAAAGCCTGAAACTATTTTCAAGTTAATCCAGGATTCATTTATGTATTTTGACTCTGTTGCTGTACTAGGATAGTTGCAGATTCACTTTGTCCTTCCTGTGTTCCTTTTTGTAAAGCATGACAATGATCAAAGGCACCAGGATGCTTCAAAGACAGATTTTATGGAAATATGGGGAAATAACATTAAAGACATTATCACATAGCTTTACGTTCTTTACATTTACAAATTGAGCCAGATCTAGGGAGAGGCAAACCCCTGCCACCCAAACTCCTAGTCTTCTAACAATGAATGGCACTTTGTCATTGACTTGTGAAACCACAACTTCATCTAGCTTTTTTGCTTTTTTTTTTTTAGTTACGGTGCAGAAACTCATTTGATTTCTGATACCTAAAAAGGCTGAGCAATCTGTTACAGATTTTCTTCCATTTTGTCAGAACAACATGCAGTGTTGCAGTATTTGGGCATACTCCTGTAAGAATGAATTACTGTATTCAATGGAGTTCAAATATTTTACATGGCATTTTTATTGGACCAGTTGAAACCTTGGCTGTTATGTGTTTATACTAACCAGCAGCTGACATGTTCAGGTTAGCTATGTATTTAACTTTCTTTAGGATCTGATTTTCATCCTGGGAAAGTATGTTCACTGTCTTTTCTATGCATTCATAGCCATCTGATCAGTTTGCATTTTGCCTGTTCATGATGTAATATGCCAATGCCACAAGATCATAATTAAAATAAAAAGAATTAATGTTACATCCTAAAATCTAGAAATGCTCTCTGTATAGCATTGTCATACATTGTATGACCATCAAATATCTATTTCTTGTTGCTTTAGGAAGACAGGAAAACAACTAAAACATGAGAAATATAAGTAGCAGAAAAAAACCAAGTGAAATGATATCATTACAATGGTCAAAACTGAAAGGTAATAAAAGGCTGAGTAATTTTTGTCCATCCCAGACTGAAACGATTCAGCCTTGGGAAAAGAAAAACAAACCCAACAAAGCAAAGGTTTCTTCTTTTTTGAAGGGCTAAAATAATACTACAGGCAAATACAACACAAAACTAAGTTTTCACACAATCTCACAAAGCCATCCAAAATCTTATTTTGAGAGTCCAAACATTAAGCAAGTTCTTCATAAACCCTTTAAGAGTGACAAGTTTCAGGAGTTTCTCTGTTCTCTCCACCCCAACCCCCCCCCCCCCGAATTAAAATAGTAAGTTTTTTTTAAAAAATAATAATTTAACCAAATATTGGAATTAAGATCCTTTCACAATTCCCATCCTGACTCTAAACTGCATTTAGCTACACATGAGGAAAAAGAAATCCAGCCTGCCTGGTATGCTATGGAAATGAATATTGTAACATGATAGATCTGGAAAAATTCAGAAAAATCTATGAAGCAAAAAAAGAAAGACAACACTTCCCCCAAAGCACACCAAAAATAAAATAAAAAAAGGCGAAATCTCAGCACAGCTGATCCTCAAAGAACACCAACAGAGTAAAACACCAGAAATTTTATTCTGCTAAATGACAATGTATTTCATTCACTGTTACACAACCATGTTTCAAAGAACTACACATATACAAAACCAAAAATAAAAGCATGAAATAAAACAGTTTTTCAAAAGAAGAGCAGTAACAGTCAGAGAAGGGATTATTCTCTACTTTTTGCCATTATACCCTGCTAAGCTCATTATTTTTCAAATAGCACCATTTTTCAAATATATTAAAACATTCACCAAAGTCCTCTCTGAACACTCCACTATTTAGGAAAGATAGAGATATGACTATCCTCTAGAAAAACAGTCCTGTAAATGGCAAAGGGCACTGTTCATTACTTCTATGCATCTGACAACACAAGGTATTTAAGGTGAAATGAATTGGGTACATTAGTTTAATCATATCCACACAAGGCAGAAATGCCAAAGAAATAAAATTTCTTTAATATATTTTTTTTTCCTAAGAAAGTTTCAAAGTAAGGCCAAGACATTTATAAAATGGAATTTCAAACCCCAACTGAAAATATATCTACTGTCTAGAAAGAAAATAACATAAATGAAGAAATAACTACAGGGTGTTTGTTGATACCAATAAATATGCTTTAACAGTTAATCTCCTTGAAAGGCTATTAGAACAATAATAACAAGAGCAGCTCTTTATACATATTAACTGTTGGGATAATAGTACAAATTCAGTCAATAAATATTAACACTTAACTTGCTCTTGTCTGCACCCAAAGAAGGCTTACTTATACCTGTAAGTATCTAAAATAACCATTTCAGCTGGGGTAGTGCTTCAGATTCATGCTGTTTTGTGGGGGCTTTCTTCAGGATTTTTTTATAAGCCCTCTTTTTGCATGTGATAACAGATGTATCAATGTTCACTGCAATCAACAGGAAGAAGTATGCCACTGCAATTGGTCTGATGTGAGAGTAAAAATACTTTACACCATTGATCCTGAGGTACTGTTCACTCCCTGCCCTTGCAAATTCCCTATTACATGTTCCTGAAAGCAGACAACACTATTTCATAGTTTGGTTACTTTATTAAGGGCTTTCAATCACCAACAGATGAAGATGTAAATACAACTACACAATTCTGCCAACTCTTGAAAAAATGTTCTGTAAATCAGAAGGAAAATCAGGAGTGACCTCCCCATATTCAAAGCATATAAGTGAGAAGAAGAGACTAATAAACAAACATTAATGTACATAGATTACAATTGACAGGGAATTCATGGATCAGTAGGCAGATTAGCTAACCAAATCAAAGTCTGAGTTCACAGTCATGTGTATATAATCATTAAAACCAGTGAGCCATTCAACTCAGTTGAGTCTGTTATCTTTATACTCTTCTTAACTTCAGTACTTCTCTAGCCAAAGAACTCAAATATTACTCACCCTTCTTAATGCTGTAAGGGTTCCTGCTTGTCTGGTTAACATACACCAGCAGAACAGATAAAATAAGATTTGTATCAGAGTCAAACGTTTCTTAATTCTGAGTCTTGATCATTGAGGTGTTGAGAACAACTCAATGGGCTCAGTGTGTTTTGATTCCATAAATGTCATAATATAGCCTAAATGGCAACAGTTCAATCCTAAATTGCTAATGAAAGCAGTTACAGAATAAAATGCTTTTATGAGTGGACAGTAGCAGAACTGCCAAGAACCCATTTAGGTCATTTGTTATCCCCAAAATTCGATGTCACTTCCTTCACTGAAAGCATTTCCTTAGATGACCTAGCCAACTGAGGGAATTATTCTTTAAATACTTCCTTATAGAAGCTTTACCAAGTTTTAACAGATTCAGGCACAGAACTTTGGTATTATGCTTCCCCTTCCCTGAGGAAACTGGTAAAAAGTGAAGGGATATTTTCAAAACTGACTCATTTCAGGAATCTCAACTTGAGTTGTCAGGTTAACTGTAACATGAAGGAACTTGAACTTTTGTACCAAATACAGCAGTTGTTGCTTGGTTTAGGGTGAGTATCCAAGCCCCATCTTAAGAAAGAGCCTTTAGGCACCAATTGATAGTATGACTTTCTATACTGAAAGATGCCAACTGAATTCAATGTACCTAAGTGCAGCTGAAAACTGTTGCTTTGGTAGGCAAAATAAGACTACAGTTCATAGAACATGAACTGATTGTGATTCATCAGTCACATTGAAAAATAATTGATTCCACACAATTCCATTCCTTACAATGGAACAGCTCGAGGAGAAGGATACTCACCTTTTGGAATAAATAGAAAGGCTGTGCTCCACCAGACTGGAGATGTTACATAATGAATAATAATTAGAGAGAGATGAGAAAGCCTGAAATTATTTTCTAAGAATTGTTTTAGGTGGGAAAAGAAAAAAAAGAAGTGGGGAAAAAAAAATCAGGGTTGGGTTTCCAGAATCATAGAATCGTAGAATAGTTAGGGCTGGAAAGGACCTCAAGATCATCTAGTTCCAATCCCCCTGCCATGGGCAGGGACACCTCACACTAAACCATATCACCCAAGGCTTCATCCAACCTGGCCTTGAACACTGCCAGGGATGGAGCATTCACAACCTCCCTGGGCAACCCAGTACAGTACCTCACCACCCTAACAGTAAAGAATTTCTTCCTTATATCCAGTCCAAACCTCCCTGTTTAAGTTTCAACCCGTTACCCTTTGTCCTGTCACTACAGTCCCTAATTAATAGCCCCTCACCAGCATCCCTATAGGCCCCCTGCAGATACTGGAAGGCTGCTCTGAGGTGTCTCTTCTTCAGGCCTTCTCTTCTCCAGGCTGAACAGCCCCAACTTTCTCAGCCTGTCTTCATATGGGAGGTGCTCCACTCCCCTGATCATCCTCGTGGCCCTCCTCTGGACTTGTTCTAACAGTTCCATGTCCTTTTTATGTTGAGGGCACCGGAACTGATGCTGATGAGTGGTAAACGCCTGTACACATCACAAACCTGTCACTGCAAGTGCAGTCATCTGGCTTGCTCATTCCAGCAGTGAATTGGAAACCAGGACTCAGACACTGACTCTTGTGTGGTCCTGGGACTATTAAATGCTGTGAGCTGTAATATTGTTCATCTGGGCTGAGGTATCATTGGCTAGAAGAGGAAGCCATGGTAGGCTAAGTGGGTGTGACAGTGCTTCTGTAGCCACTGGCCGTACTGCAACTGTTACCTTCTCCAGCACTAGAGCTTGTATTTTGACACACTAAAGTCTCAGAAAGCTCTAAGAGCAGTTAATTGGTCATATTTAAGCACTCACATTTAAAGTTGTTCAGTTAAGCGGGTATTTTAGTACCTTGCCAACTTTCAGAAGAATTGGAAAGACTCAAGAAGAAAGAAACAAATGTGCAAACATACATATAAGTTACATACATATAAGTTTGAATGATGTGAAAGACTGATTGTGTTTGTTACAGCTGAACATCCATTATGGCACACTAGGATAATTTCATCTGCATAGAATATTGACAGAGGCTTACAGAAAATTAGTAATTCAAATCACTTTGTTGTATCAGCACCTTTATGCATTTGTCACTCTTCTATACTTAATATCGCTGGATCAATCTGAACGAAAACCTGTAGCTATTTTGCCTAGTGACACTAACAAATGAAACAAATTATTATATTTACTTGAGCACCATTCGGATTCAACAGCAATTTTCTCAGCACAGCAATTTCACTGCAGTTCCAGTGCACAGAAGTACTTTCAGTCAAGTGTTAGTCATTTTCACAAGTGTTATTAAATACTGTTAGCCATAAACCAGCCATCTCTATCTAACAGCACCCACTTCAATCTTAAATTAAGAAATGAATGTTAGAGGGAAAGACACAGGACAGAAAAATAACAGATGAATATAACTGAAAATGTAAGAGTATAAAGTATAAACTGAAAAAAGATTCCATAGGGTTAGCTTATTAGTTTGTTTGGGTTTGGAGCGGGATTATTTTTAAACAAAATATTAAGACTATTTTAAGGTGTTTAGTATTGCTATTTAAGGTTTGAGTGTTTTCTGTACTGACATGCAGATAACATTCATCCAAATGTTATGAGTACAAAAAAAAAAACAAAAAACAACAAGACAAAGAATTAATTAACAGGAAAAACCCACAAGACTTCACTTTATTTATCCTCATGAAAGCAGAAATAACATTGCTAAGTTGGAACTTATCTACTGGGCAACACATTTGTGAGAATAGATTTAATTGTACAATCACATCAAAGAAGGAATTCAAGGACAATACGTGCTTTCTTTGACAGTTAGTCCTCACCATCAAAACAACTTTGTGGTAAATAATAGGTGATAAAGTAACAGTGATAAAATCACTGTTTGTATACTAAAATTATTTTTCTGTGCCAACTTTGACTTCTGATATTGTTACAAACCTCTCTCTTGGAATTCATTGTTTGATTACTCCCTCAGTGTTTTGGTATAGGTTTAAAAAACATTAGGATGTTAATTAATTCATGATTTGGACATAAAATTTATACTTTAAAACAAAGTTCTCTTTAATAAGGTAGTGTTTTTTCTTTTTAAAACCTTAATATAGTACCACATGACTGCGTTACAGTTTTAATACACAGTTCTTCTCCCCCTCCCCCAATATCTCTGTTCTAAACAAATAATCTTAGGTTGAAATAAATGTAGCTTAAATTATGTTTAAAATTCATCTGTGCTCAGTCTGAAATAAAATTATCTCTAGCTTAAGCAAAAATGGAATTCCTATGCAGTCATGTGTAGGCAGTGTATATGAAAATAGGGCAAAATATTACTGCTAAGATAGAACTTTATCTGAACCATACATTGTTTTTAATACAATGTAGACCTGTCTCTCCACATCACTTCAGGTTACACATAAAATACCACCCTAATTCAGAGATGACAGGTTTTAAAAATAAAAACTGTTTCTTCTGATTCCCACTGTTAGAAAGTTTGTGACTTTAATCCTGTCTGACATAAAATTCTAGCACCAACCTATATGCTGAACACGTTTGAATAGATGAAATTTACTTTTGTGGAGTGTGGAAATACTATCAATTAATAAAGGGAAAATTCATCTGCCTCTAAATGACAGGTATATTCCAGGTCATCCTTGAGGGTATCTCTTTTTAGACATACTAATGGGCATAACAAAACACTGTCAATGTTTATTACTGAACAGAAGACTATAATTTAAAGCTTTACAAACCACTAAAATCGGAGTTTCTGCCTCATTGTTTGACAGGTAAGACAGAAGTTTTACAGATGGCTTTGAATTTAAACTTTCAATGGATTGCTTATGTAATCTATACAGTTGGATCCCAGAAAGGTGGAGTAACATACGCAGCAGTCCCCTATCATATAAACATACCTAAACTCTTCAGATATCGCAAAGCATCAATATTAATTTAATACATTCTTGATATTATTTGGTAGTCACCATGGAGAAATAATTATTTTTTATTAAAATAGCTGTAGCGTTTGCTCTAAAAGTATCCACACATGCAATGATGCACATTAAAATGCATTATTACTTCAATACAGCTTGGTCCTAATAAATCATAATCAAGTTAATAATCTTCACTTTAAGATACAGAAGCTTTTTCCAATGGTTTGTATCTTCCCTCAAGTATCAAGCTTTAAAATAGAGAAGACCTTGAACCATGATCCATAAAGAAATTTTGTTCCTTGCAAGCTAGTGAAGACAAGACGAATGCACAGCCACCTAACCAGCAGTGCAGTGTAAGCTTGCATGGAATGCTTTTCAAAGTAACATGGCTGCATCCTATTGCAATTAAATTTGAATCTGAAAAGTAAAGTCTCCCTGTATGCAGGAAAAGACTGAATATCACTGCCTGGTCGTTTCTGACTTCTGTAACAAAGCGAAGGGATGCAAATTGACCAGACTATCCTGACTGACTTACATACAGGCACCTCAGACATTAGATGGTGAAGACTCTGTTTAGGAGTCTGTGCAAGGCAGGCATTTGGAGCCACATTTATTTGATCTTTCTTGCACTGACACGTAAAGGCACTCACATTTCAGAATTCTGAAAGTTCTGCTTATTTTACCACAGTATATGCTTAAGGTAGTTTTTACTTCATCTAACCAAAGATAATAATTGAAACTGTATCAACTCACTAACTGGTTTCTTCTAAGTACTTAGAAACAATGCCATTTTCATGTTGCTTCAAAGGTTCAAGAATGTGACTGATAAATCTGGTCTAAAAACCACCTACACTATTAAAATTTTCAGTGTGAAAGCATTATGGAAATTCAGTCCAACACTGATTGTCATATGGCAATTTGAATGGCAGATAGTAATCCAGCTTGTGCTCTGAAAGAAATACATTTGCACAGTACAGAAATGCAAATACTTAGACTGATGAAAGGAGAATTTCAAATTAACCTATATATTACATTACACCATATAATGGGATTTATCATCAGTTTTTCCCTCAATGCTGAATCAAATATCAGTATACACAGTTTATTAATTTCTTATTTATACTTACCATTTGACTCAGGACTGAATTTCCTTTTCACAGAATCACAAGGGTTGGAAGGGACCTCGAAAGATCATTCAGTCCAACCCCGCTGCAAGAGCAGGGTAACCTAGAGTACATCACACAGGAACTTGTCCAGGTGGGCCTTGAATATCTTCAACATAGGAGACTCCACAACCCCCCTGGACAACCTGTTCCAGTGCTCTGTCACTCTTACAGTAAAGAAGTTCAGAGTTCATCCAGTTAACTCATTCAGCTGCTGACAAAGGGGTATCCCAGTATTCCTTTGGTGCTGCTAGCTCTTTCCAGGGCTTCACCCTTTTGTTCATCCCTGACATGAACTTCCAAAGATAAGCAAGAAGATATAAAAATTTTTGCAATGCATGTCCTCATTTTCCTTGGTGCTATCCTGATAGCTCTATAGAGGTAGTTTTCTCTTTTCTAAGAGACACTCTATTTCATTAGTGATAAACTAGCTTAATTTAGGGTTTTGTCTTCTGGACTAACAACATAGTATTGAAAGTCATCAAGACCTGAAAATCCTCACATAGCTTCCAATTCATACAACTCACACATGTTCCTGCTAACATCACCTGCTTCTTGGAAAGAGTGGAACCCAGTTCTCCCCCTGATACTCAGTGGACCTTTGTGACCATCAGTGTTTGTTGGCCTTTTACACTTTCTTCAGTGTTCACCACCTGTCTTTGGGACTTTAAATTTCCCTAGCCTTTGCAAATAATCTCAACTATTCCCATACTGAACATAGTTAATATAAACAGAATTAAATTTTTCATTGTACTTGGCATTTTTGGAGACCTATGTTAGAGCTAAATATGGTTGCACTCAAAGAGTTGTGGTCAACGGTTAAATGTCCAGCTGGAGACCAGTAACGAGTGGTGTCCCTCAGGGATAGGTGTTGGGACTGGTCTTGTTTAATATCTTTGTCGCTGACATGGACAGTAGGATTGAGTGTGCCCTCAGCAGGTTTGCTGATGACACCAAGCTGTGTGGTTCTGTTGATACGCTGGAGGGAAGGAATGCCATCCAGAGGGACCTTGACATGCTTGTGAGGTGGGCTGATACCAACCTCATGAAGTTTAACCATGCCAAGTGCAAGGTCCTACACCTGGGTCGGAGCAATCCCAGGCACAGCTACAGGTTGGGCAAAAAGGAAATTCAGTGCAGCCCGGCAGAGAAGGACTTGGGGTATTAGTCAATGAGAAAATGAACATGAGCCAGCAGTGTGCACTCACAGCCCAGAAAGCCAACCGTATTCTGGGCTGCATCAAAAGGAACATGACCAGCAGGTTGAAGGAGGTGATCCTGCCCCTCTACTCTGCTCTCCTGAGACCTCACTTGGAGTACTGTGTGCAGTTCTGGTGTCCTCAACATAAAAAGGACATGGAACTGTTGGAACAAGTCCAGAGGAGGGCCACGAGGATGATCAGGGGAGTGGAGCACCTCCCATATGAAGACAGGCTGAGAAAGTTGTGTCTGTTCAGCCTGGAGAAGAGAAGGCCTGGAGAAGAGACACCTCAGAGCAGCCTTCCAGTATCTGCAGGGGGCCTGCAGGGATGCTGGTGAGGGACTATTCATTAGGGACTGTAGCGATAGGACAAGGGGTAATGGGTTGAAACTTAAAGAGGGGAGGTTTAGACTGGATCTAAGGAAGAAATTCTTTACTGTTAAGTTGGTGAGGCGCTGGAATGGGTTGCCCAGGGAGGTTGTGAATGCTCCATCCCTGGCAGTGTTCAAGGCCAGGTTGGAAAGACCCATGAGTGGCATGATTTAATGTGAGGTGTCCCTGCCCATGGCAGGGGGGTTGAAACTGGATGATCTTAAGATCCTTTCCGACCCTAACTATTCTATGGTTCTATGATTCTATGAATGTCAAGGAAAAAGTGTCTGCTGCTAATGTCTGCTAATGCAGACTCCATGTATAGCTGTCAAAAGTAAACCTGGACTTTGTCAGTCTTCATCTCAGGTATCCAAAATACGATTATTGAGTTTTCAGAAAGCAGGAAGTAGTAAGCAGTTGGAAATCCCTTCCCTCCTCTTCCCCATAATACTGTGGAGGTAGTGTTATGGCCCCTGTCTATTTTGGTGGAGAAAGCCTGATGTCTCATACGTCACTCAGAAGAAAACTGTCACAGGAGATTTCTCTCTTGCAGTGTTATTATACCCACTTTCCTCTGTATTGAGACCACTTGAAACACAGACTGAAATATAAAAGCTTTCAGACTTGATTTCTCATAAGAACTCCACGAACAGCCAGGATTTTTCTCTAACTATATAAGCATATACAGTATTTTTCTTCAAATATATGCCAAGATGTACTGTATCAGGCCATGTAATTCAAGACTGAGCCATTTCAGTATGCCATTCTCATATATATATAGAAACATCTTCATATACAAAAACTGACTTCAGAACTGGTGTCACAATATATTAACTGTGCTAATGCAGTTAATATATTAGTGCATTTATAAAAGCCCTGTCAAAATAAACATAAAGTACATCATATTTTTCCATCCCTTCAAAAATTACATTATGTCAAATGAGTGGTTAAGACCAAAGTATCCTGTGAAATTTTTGTGGAGTTATATTTTTACACAAGAATCATACTTTATTTTGTTGCCTTGAGCCACAGTTGAAACAGTGTCCAGTGACCATTAGTAACCAAGACAAATCCAAATAATTTCATTCCTTGTTAATGTCCACTTGCATTATTCTTTTTTAGGAAAGCAAAGACATGCTTCCAGGACTTACATAATATATTGTGTTAATATTTAGTAAAAATATGTTATTCTATTCTTTTTAATAACATGTTTATAGTATTTTTTCAAGAATTGTTTGGTTTTACTTGCAGTTTACTGGCATAAACAATTCCTATTACATACCTTCAATTCCACCTTAATGTTTCCTCCTAATGGTTTAATTTATTCTGTATTTCCATTTTTTGGTATGTTGTAAATCCATATGTAAGCATATTATTTGAAGTGAGGAATATGAGGATCACTGCATGTTAGCAGCTGGAAAACATTTACTTAATTTTTCCTTGTCTTACTCTTACATAAATGTACTTTATTGTAGTATGTATCAGTGTCCTGGGTTCAGCAGTAGCAGTCATTTTTTCTCTTTCTTGGTAGCTGGTGCAGCACTGTTTTGACTTTCAGCCTGGGAACGGTGCTGATAGCACCTATGTTTTCAGTTACTGCTCAAATGTTTACTCTGGCCAAGGACTTTCTGAGCCTCATGCTCTGCCAGGGAGGAGGGGAGGCCGGGAGGAAGCAGAGACAGGACACCTGACCCAAACTAGCCAAAGAGGTATTCCATACCACAGCACGTCATGCCCAGGATGTAACAGAGAGTTACCCGGATGGGCTAGGACTCTGGGGGTTGGAGGAGGTACCAGTCGGGGCTCAGTTGGGCAGGGTGGGGTGAGTTATCAGTCGGCAGGTGGTGAGGTGTCATATTCTCTTCATTTGTTATTTCCTTTATCATCATTATTATTATTATTATTGGTAGTAGCAGTAGTGATTTGTGCTATACTTTAGTTATTAAACTGTTCTTATCTCAACCCATGGGAGCTACATTCTTTGGATTCTCCTCCCCAACTCTCTGGGAGTTGGGGGAGAAAGGGGAGGAGTGAGTGCACGAGCTGTGTGGCTGGTTTTAAACCACGACAATCAGTAAGCTGTCTTCTCACTGCCTTTTGTAAAGCTTCAAACTCTAGCACTTTTTAGACAATAACTGATGAATGGAAAGCTGAATTTGATTACATCATGTAATAAAGAGTTGTAAACCTTACATATGCTGATCTGCATTATATCAGAAGCCATACAAGCTCTTCAGCTGGGTAACACAGGACAAAGTGACTATAATGAAGGAGAAGATTTTGCAGTTTAGTTTTACAGTTTTAGTACATGGTTATTACAATTAAATTCTTCCAAAGTCTTGTCACAGCAATTACTTTTTAAATCAAAGAATTCTTTTTAGTTTAAGGTGCTTCCAGAGCTGACTTGTAAGATATTTTTATGTCGCTTGTGTTAAATTTGCCATTTCAGACATTTACCATGAATCAATTCTATAGACACAACTTTGATAATTTTTATTAATCATTCCAATCAGAGTCTGTGCCCGGAGCTTTTATTTCCTTTGGTACTTCTGACAAACACTGTTCTTCACTTTTCTGCTTTATTTTCAAGTATCTGCATTAACCTAATTGAAAAACATTTAATTTGGAATTCTGTTTGCCCCAGATGGATTCTCTCTTTTTACCTATTACTCTTTCTCCACTGATGCATGCTCCTCTACAAGATGGACTGCTTATACTTGTTCTATGAAAGCTACCAAGTACATATTACTGTAGAAAAGGGTCTAGGCTTTCAGCTGTATAACATTTTATTAGTTAACCACAATAAGAATATGCTAGCAAAACATTTCATCATACATGATACCTATATCACTCTGCATATACAAATGCTGAAGCAAAACTTGAAACACTTTACAGGTTTAAATAAAAAAATAAAATAAATTTAAAGAATTAAATTTAAGCCTCTCTTTAAATCTAGTCAACTAACTAAATCTCATAATGTCAAACATTGAATATATAGCTAGTAAATAGTTTCCATCTTTAAAGCAAGAAGAGAAATAATATGCACGGAGTGCTATTGTGGTTTACCCACTGATTTGTAAAGTCCTCAATAATCCAGAGATTGGGGATTCTCATTTATCATGAGACTGTTTTTTTGGTTACTTAATCTTCTTTCCTTATGATCCCAACCTGATGTCCACTGAATTAAAAAGAAACAGATCAGTGACTTCAAGGAGCATTCACTTAGCTGCAGAACAGAGATAAGACTCATTTCAAAGTACAGCCAAACGTCAGAGTCTGGAATTGAGGCAGAATCACCATCGACCTCCCCAGCTCTTCTGGCAGATCAGCAAAATGCATATGCTCTTTGCCCCCTCACTAACCACTATGCATCAGGTTGTTTCTGTGCCCTGTTTGGCTCAAGTAGAATGAAGCATTAGTCTTTATTCTGTACACAGCCTTAATCCTGTTATTTTGCACAATGAAAGACTTCTTACAGGAGTGTTCTGTGACTATTATTCTTTGTCTGCTATAATGAGCATTTTTACTAGAACTTATAAAGTATCACACTGAATAGTATCTATTTCATAGCAGTCTTAATATTATTATCGTATCTAAGAGAACATATAGAGATTCAATGATATTAATAACCATAAAAGCAAAATATTAGCTTGAAAGAGCTATTCATTCATGCAGTGCTAGCCAATAGGAATAACATAAAAAATGTTGTTCAGATTTGCAGTGTATAAGTAAATGAATATTTTATCTATTTAAATCATAAAAGTGCAAACTTTATATATAATAGCAAAATCGTATCTCTATATTTATCTCTATATTTTTCTCTCCTAGAGTGCTAAACCAAAATAGCAGTCTGAATAAGCTGCTATATTTCTCCATAATAGTTAATAGCCAATTCTTCCACTTAAATAGTTTTAAATTTTCTTTTCTGGAACTTTGTGTTTGCAGCTGAGATAAATAATCTTCATGGAAACAGAAACTACTTTTTCTAGTCTTGGAAGATCTATCCATGTCAAAAAGGAAAAGATGGTGACAGAATAGTAAAGAAAGCTTAGCAATCACAGCCTAACACTGTACCTGAAAACAAATAATCATGGATTTCAAAAAATATTTTGATAGCTATAGCTAAAATATAAGACTTTTTTTTTCCCAAAAAATATAGGAGTTTATTTAGTAGCTTGACAAATTGTACTGGCACCTAAAACCTTAAAGCTTATGAATATTGTTGAGATAGATAGCAAAATAATTCTTGTTCAGCATATGTGTGCTTCTGTCATTAGAAAACACTAAAGTCTGATTTGAAGCCATAAACACTGAAACATATACATTTTAAATGCACATCAATGCACAAAACTTTTTTTTTTTTTAAATACAGGGAATCTTGTACATTTTCACCCATTAGAGCACAGTTCAAACCATGACATTGTCTTTTATTTTATTTTCATTTAAAGAAATATAAACCCTTATTAATATGTATTCAAAATGCAAGCTTAAATTCACATTTGTTTCACAATTACTCAACTGACTGCAGTTTAACTACATAGATTTACACTGTATAATTAAGATTAATTCTAGACTGCAACTGGTGCAAAATTAATAGTCCTGTAGACCTAAGAAGTCAGTGTAGCCAGAAGTTTACATGAAATGGTTTACTCTTTCCTGATGAAGTCCCCGGAGAGCATGAGGCTACTAAAGGTTCAAATTGTAACTGTATCTTTTACTACTTCTGGTCTACAACTAAATACAAAAACATTTTACAAAGGCAGTAACTTCCACTGAAAAATAAGTTCTAAGCTTACTCCTTTCTATTTGAGCCAAAATCAAAATAAACTCTTCAATGTAAACAGGTTTGTTACACTAATGCAGTTTATTCTGGAACCTTCTTAACATCAATACACTTAAAGACAATCTGTTGCTTTTTATTGACCATCTCTATACTACAGAACTGGCTTAAATCTTTGCCAGTTCCTCTTGATAAAAAATTACTTTTAACATAAGGATTTTTTCATAGTCTCTTTGGATATCATTAAGAAGATTTCTTAATGAGGTCTAAACACATTCTGTCTCCTAGCAACTGAGTTAACAATTAATGAAATAACTTAAAACATTGTTCCATTAGCCCACAACTGGGACAGTGAAAAACCTATTTGTATTCTGAAGCGCCACCAAGAAAGTGCTGGTGCTTTCTCCAATGGTGACGTTCCTATAAAGTCTGTAACTGGCACAGCTCCTTCCTGTCATGTTTGCATTGCTGGAAATAATACAATATGATTGCTTTGCTTTTGCTTCTTTGTTGAAGCTATGACAATAACACTACCACTGTGGGTACAAATGACGTAGCAGGGACAAAAAGCATTATTTAAAATCTTCACTGAATACCTTCTCATGTTTCTCTGCTTAAAGTCCTTCCTGCCTTAAAAGTGAACCAAACTATTTAGAAAAATTGTGACATTACTGAATACTGAAAAAAAATGTTGACTTGAGAACCAGTATCTGCTGTTGTGACACAAGCATTACTGTTTAGACAGTAAATATGGGTCAATGGGAAAAGAATGAGAAACTGAAAAATTTAAAAATATGCTTGAATTATGCCTTCCCATCGTGTTACATAGTTCAGAGAAGAAATCTGCTAAAGCTCAAAAGCATGAAAGGGTATATTCTACAAATACCACCTGAATCTTATTGACAGACATTTTTGCATTACATATATTGCACACAAAAAATGAAGCATCAATAATTTCTAATCCACATAAAGTACTTGGGGTAAAAGTAGCTTTAGGTAGTCTGATTTGAAAAAAAGCTAGGCTGTATAGTTCATTTTTTTTCAAAGCCACACAAAAGTTACAGAATTTAATTGTTTCTATTTCTCTCTGTACTATGATCATTAAATCTTTGCTTAACTACAAAATGAAAAAAATCATGCCAAATAGATACGAGATGGAACAATGTTGTCAGACAACAGAAAGGCAACAAGAAGACACAGCAACAGAACAGAAAAGATCTGGATGACAAAAACACCAGTTACAGAATTTCTTCCCCCGGAGCAATACCGGAGCTATTCTTTATGCCTTAGATTAGGAAACAGGATGGATGACCTTGACAAGAAATAGCTAGAGCATAGAGCAGTGTTTCCAGTAACAGCCTGAGATACAGTCCAGGAAGGAAGCCCTGGCAGGCAGTCCTGCTGCCTAACTAAACTATTAAACAATGACATAGAGGTGATGTGGAATCATGAAGCAGGAACTGAGGAATGTCACAGTAGAAAGTGTACTAGCTAACAGGTTGGATTACTCTGGCTGCCAATACACCAAATACATGCCTGGTCTCAGGAATTTGTCCTTACAGTGAACAGTAGCCTAGGATGGAAGATGTCTCTCTGTCATGCTCACAAATAATGAATAGTGCTGCATAACAAGATAATGGTAGGGCAGAGAGATGAAAATTCAGTTTCCCAGTCTACCCCTCAGGGCTACCAGAATGATGGTGCCCTGAAACTGCAAAACCAGTAGGAGGAAAGATAAATGCAAATTCCACAGCCAGAATAACTCAAAGAGCTAAGCTACTCTATGTATTGAAAAAGACTTGTCATCTTTAGCCCCAAAATGAAATAATAGATACAAGGATCTCCTGGAGGAAGCCCTTCTGCATTGAAGATTAAGAGAAAGGATAAACAGAGCATTTGGGCTACCTCTGCATTAAATGCTGACAATCAGTGGAATGTATGGATTTGTAGTAAATGTGTACATCTTCTCCCTTGTTCATTATTAAAGTTGTTTAATGATAACAGTTTGTTTCAGTCTTCATCTGCTAGGAAAATGCTGATAATTTTGATATTTATTTTCTAAATTGAACCCCAAAGCTGTGAAAGATGAAAGATTGATTACATTGTGCCTTCCAGCTGCTGACATCATGACTACAGCCAACCCAGAGGATGAATTCTGCTGTCTATTACTGCAGATAAGCACCCAGAGTGCAGCCCACTGCTCTCTTACCGTAAGTCAAACGCAAGAGTTAAAAGGCATTTTACTCTTTACTAAGCTAACACCCTAGCAATTAAAATCTTGCTTCATCTTTCTTTACTCATCCCATTTTTTTCCATGAAGCTAGCAGTTTTCAGATATTCATTTCCATTCCTGGGAAGACAAACAATAATCCTGGGAGAGATGCTTTATTTCATACACAGAAAACCTACCCATTACTGTCTCTACAGACCATTTTATTAGTTTTTAATGGGCTGCATCAATTCTGTCTGTTAATCAATTTCTGATTAGCTGCTTACAGACTATGACATCTTAATGACTACAATGAAATGCAGTGTGCATGGCCATGAACAAATGTACAACTTAATATTTTAGTAGCATGTAAATGCAGATACTTTTCTATGTGAGCTTTCAACAAATGCAGAGACCACAGAATAATACCTCTTGGATGCATGCATCTAAGATCATACAGAAAAAAAAAAAAACAAACAAAAAACAACTCAGTTTTGTTAGATCAAGGGCTTTCAGGGGCATTCCTGATATTTATAGGGCAGTTCATGACCTGAAGAAATTGTTTAAGAAATCTTGTCTGTTTGCTAGCCTTTATTCATGATTTGTAACTATTGTAGTGGGACATGTTTAGGAGAAAGCGTACTGATGTCAGTTGCTGAGGTGAGTAGCTTGAGAGAGGATGCCTGCAACACCGGAGAGGAGTGGGGAGAGATCAGCGTCCAGGAGCCTCACCTCAGAGCAACAAGAGCCACTGAGGAGGGAGCCCCAACTCCTCAACAGGACTTGCCCAGGAGCCAGCAGCTCAGCTCACGCGAGGAGCTGACTCACTGGGATGGAGCCAGGAGGAGTGGCGCCAGCTGTGAGTGCTTAAAAACCTACCCAGGGAGCACGGGGAACAGAGCGGGCAAACAGAGCGGGTCGAGGCAGTTTGCGTGGCAGTTCACGTGGGCAGGCAAGTGGGCAGGCAAGCAGGTTAACCGCCTCATCAAGAGGACTCACCTGGAGCACAGGAGGAGGAAGGAGTGCTTGTTTGTGTGGAGAGACGTAGACAGATTGATCGACCAGATAGATCATGGTTACAACACGATCAAAACCTGTAGTGAGTAATAATGTGGGTATCCAGACTGAGCCTTCCTGCAGACATGCGGCTGTGCAGGTCTCTGGCTGCAGCGAATGCCTGAGCCTGGCATTTGTATTGAAGGGAGCCAGTGACACTGCTTGTGTTCGCTGTTAGGAAATAAATGAACTGCTCAGGCAGGTGCTTGAACTGAGGGAGGAGGTAAAAAGGTTGAGAGCCGTCAGAGAATGCGAAAGTGAAATAGATTGGTGGAGCCACACCCAAAGGCAGAGGGAGAGGGAAGTGGTTGAACAAGTGATGGATCCCCTTCCCTCCTACCATCAGACAGAAGGAGAGAACTTAAGGGACAAGGATGTATGGAGGGAGGTTCCTCCTTGGAGAGGTAAGAGAAAACCCTCACAATCCCTTCTTTCCTCCCAGTTGCCCTTGAATAACAGATATGAGGTCTTGGAACTACAGAGCCAGGTAAATGGAGATGGAGAGGTACATCTATCTAGTGAGTCACCTAGGGCTTGTCACTCACCCCCATGCCTTAGAACTTCCCCAACCAAGAAGAAGAGTAATTGTGGTGGGTGACTCCCTTCTGAGAGGAATAGAAGGGCCCATTTGTCGACCGGATCCATCCCACAGGGAAGTCTGCTGCCTACCTGGGGCTCAGATTAGAGATGTTAAAAAGAAACTCTCTGATCTGGTGCAGCCTTCTGACTACTATCCACTGCTGGTTTTTCAGGTTGGCAGTGATGAAATTATTACAAGGAGGGCAAGGGCAATGAAGAGAGACTTCAGGGCCCTGGGACGGCTGGTTAAAGGATCTGGAGTGCAAGTGGTGTTTGCCTCCATACCAGTTACAAGCAAGGGTGAAGAGATAAATAGGAAGAGTCTGCAGATTAATGTATGGCTACGTGACTGGTGCCAAACGCAGGGTTTTGGATTTTTCAATCATGGGCTGCTGTATGAGACACCTGGTTTGCTGGTGGCAGGTGGGATACACCAGTCCCAGAGGGGGAAAAGGGTTTTGGGGCAAGAATTAGCAGGGCTTATTGACAGGACTTTAAACTAGATATGAAGGGTGGAGGGGATTCAGCTGGGCCGGTTAGGGACAAGCCCAAGAGAAACATGCTAGGGCTTGAAGGATAGCGGACTATAGAGGACTATCAATCTATTGTTTCATTTGTGGGAAAGGATAGTTTAGACCCTGTTCCGCAGGTGAAAAAGGGTACTAGGACAAGAGTTAGCAGAGCTAACTCACAGAGTTTCAGGTTAGATTCAAAGTGTGAGGGGGTCATAGCTGAACTAGTGGGGCATTGTTCTACTGTTAATGAAGAACAAAAGGCCTCCTGCCTCCCAGGGGTGCCATCAGCGTGTTCTGCTCGCTCCCTGAAATGCTTGTACACCAATGCACGCAGCATGGGGAATAAACAGGAGGAGTTAGAAGTCTGTGTGTGGTCTAAAGGTTATGACCTAGTGGCAATTACAGAGACATGGTGGGACAGCTCACATGACTGGAATGCGGTCATGGATGGCTATGTCCTTTTTAGGAAAGACAGGTCAGCAAAGCGAGGTGGTGGAGTTGCTCTTTATGTGAGAGAGCGACTAGAATGTATTGAGTTCTGTCCAGGGGCAGATGAGGAGAAAGTGGAATGTCTGTGGGTACGAATTAAGGGACAGACTGGTACGGGTGATACAGTTGTGGGAGTCTATTATAGACCTCCTGATCAGGATGAAGGAGTTGATGAGGCTTTCTACAGGCAACTGAAAGCAGCCTCACGACTGGTCCTCATGGGGGATTTTAACTACCCTGATATTTGCTGGAAGACTCACACAGCCAATCATTCACAGTCTAGGAGGTTCCTCCAGTGCATTGATGATAACTTCTTAATGCAAATGGTGGACAAACCAACTAGGAGAGGAGCGCTGCTAGATTTAGTACACACCAACAAGGAGGGTTTGGTTGAAGTGATGATGGTCAATGGCAGCCTTGGCTGCAGTGACCATGAGATGGTGGAGTTTAGGATCCTGTGTGGGAGGAATAGAATACCTAGCAAGGCCACAGTTCTGGATTTCCGAAGGGCCAACTTTGGCCTGTTCAATCAACTGCTAAGGGAAGTCCCATGGGAAAGGGTACTAGGTGGTAAAGGAGCTCATGATAGTTGGTCAGCATTCAAGGACCACTTCTTCCAAGCTCAGGATCAGAGAATCCCAATGAGTAGGAAATCAAGTAAGGGATCTAGGAGACCAGCGTGGTTAAACAAGGAACTGCTGGGCAAACTCAAGTGGAAAAGGAGAATTTATGGATTATGGAAAGAGGGGCTGGCCACTTGGGAGGAATATAGGACAGTTGTTAGAGGATGTAGGGAGGCAATTAGGACAGCTAAGGCCTCCTTGGAACTTAATCTTTCAAGTCGGATTAAGAACAATAGAAAGGGCTTCTTCAAATGCATAGCAGATAAAACTAACACAAGAGGCAATATAGGCCCACAGCTAAACGAGGTGAGTGCCCTGGAGACAGAGGATAGAAAGAAGGCAGAGGTGCTGAATGCTTTCTTTGCCTCACTCTTTACTCCTGCAGACTCTCCCCAGGGGCCCCAGATTCCTGTAGCCCCAGAAGGAGTCAGGACAAAGGAGGAGTTTGCTTTGGTAGATGAGGATTGGGTTAGGGATCAGCTATGCAATCTGGACATCTATAAATCGACGGGTCCAGATGGAATGCACCCACGGGTGCTGAGGGAGCTGGTGGAGGTCATTGCTAGGCCACACTCCATCATCTTTGGTAAATCGTGGGAAACGGGAGAGGTGCCTGAGGATTGGAAGATGGCAAATGTCACACCAGTCTATAAGAAAGGCAAGAAGGAGGACGCGGGTAATTATAGACCGGTCAGCCTTACCTCCATCCCTGGAAAGGTGATGGAACAACTTATTCTTGACTCCATCTCTAGGCATATCAAGGATGAGGGGGTTATTAAGAACAGCCAACATGGTTTTATGAAGGGGAAGTCATGTTTGACCAACCTTATAGCCTTCTATGAGGAAGTGACTAGGTGGAGGGATGATGGTAGAGCGGTAGATGTGCTTTTATTGATTTCAGTAAGGCATTTGATACTCTCTCCACAGCATCCTCATAGATAAGCTAAGGAAGTGTGAGCTTGACGATCAGGTAGTGAGGTGGATCAAGAACTGGTTGAAAGGAAAAAGGCAGAGTTGTGGTCAATGGCACAGAATCTAGCTGGAGGTCTGTGACTAGTGGAGTCCCTCAGGGGTCGGTGCTGGGACCAGTGCTGTTTAATATTTTCATCAACGACCTGGTTGAGAGAACTGAGTGTACCCTCAGCAAGTTCGCTGATGACACTAAACTGGTAGGAGTGGCTGACACACCAGAAGGCTGTGTTGCCATTCAGCGGGACCTGGACAGGCTGGAGAGTTGGGCAGGGAGAAACTTGATGAAATTCAACAAGGGCAAGTGTAGAGTCTTGCATGTGGGGAAGAACAACCCCATGTACCAGTACAGGTTGGGGGTTGACCTGCTGGAAAGGAGTGAAGGGGAAAGGGACCTGGGGGTCCTGGTGGATAGGAGGATGACCATGAGCCAGCAATGTGCCCTTGTGGCCAAGAAGGCCAATGGCATCCTAGGGTGCATTAGAAAGGGTGTGGTTAGTAGGGCAAGAGAGGTTCTCCTCCCCCTCTACTCTGCCTTGGTGAGGCTGCATCTGGAATATTGCATCCAGTTCTCGTCCCCTCAGTTCAAGAAGGACAGGGAATTGCTTGAAAGAATCCAGCTCACAGCCATGAAGGTGATTAAGGGAGTGGAACACCTCCCTTATGAGGAGAGGCTGAGGGAGCTGGGTCTCTTTAGCTTGGAGAAGAGGAGACTGAGGGGTGACCTCATCAATGTTTACAAATATGTAAAGGGTGGGTGTCAGGATGACGGAGCTAGGTTTTTTTCAGTGATATCCAGTGACAGGACAAGGGGCAATGGGTGTAAACTGGAGCATAGGAGGTTCCATGTGAACATCAGGAAGAACTTCTTTACTGTGAGAGTGACAGAGCACTGGAACAGGTTGCCTAGGGAGGTTGTGGAGTCTCCTACGTTGGAGATATTCAAGGCCCGCCTGGACAAGTTCCTGTGTGATGTACTCTAGGTTACCCTGCTCTTGCAGGAGGGTTGGACTAGATGATCTTCTGAGGTCCCTTCCAACCCTCGGGATTCTGTGATTCTGTGTCTTAAGCCTTGACTGCAGATAAAGTTTAGCTGTATTTTAATGGAGTCTCTGAAAGCTTTTCTAGAGCTGGAAAAATGTCTTTTACAGAAGTGTGAGGAATACAATGACCAAAAAGAAATAAAAGTCAATGTAGTAAATATAAAAATATATGTTTTAAGAAATTGTGTGTAGATACTATAGCTTATAAAAAAATATAAAAAATTTAAATGTATTTCTATATTTTTAAGAATAAGAGATGGTTTAAACAAGATCTTCTAAGCAACCTTAGGTAGAAGCATGAATAGATTTTGTTGAAGTGAAAAATTTGAATTGCTCAACTCAACTTACATTTTCTTTTCTTTTTTCTCTCATCATGCTTTTATTAATTTGAATTTTATATCCACAGATTTCCCCTCCTTTTGCTTCAAGATTTTTTCTGTTAACTGAACAGCTAATTGGGTTTCATGCACTATGAGCTTGCTGGCAAAGAAACTGAACTT
>NW_022994254.1:0-77034 GCF_012275295.1 Melopsittacus undulatus | reverse complement strand
CTTAGCATAAAACTGTAATGTCATAGATGATGGACAATTTGACTGTTCCAGGAAACTATTGCACTCAAGGAAAAACATGATTTTTCACAAAGGCACTGCTAATATTGCAATATCAGGAGAACATGAAGAAAAGAAGTAATTTCAATATAACACCACTGACTTACATGAACACACATATAGACAGGTATATGTATATACCTTTGTACCACTCTGTACCATTCCTACTGTAGAATGATTTTTCTCATAATGATTTTGGATAATTTATACCAGGTGCCTCTTGATTTGCTGGGATTTGTTTCCTACAGAAGAAAAAAATCTTGAAATACTCATTTTTTCCTTGTATTTTTTCCTTGTTTTTCAACTTTTTTTCCTGTGTTGTTACAATTGGACTCCCTGTGGCAGAGAAGGGTTATTCTTCAAACATACAATTTACTGTTGAGCCCTGAGCAGCAGGGGTTCAAAGAACTGTTTCTGCCCTAAAGCTTATGGGGAAAAGTTACTTGGGTTTCAACAGTCAGACATTGTTGACAACCTTTTGAGGAGCACTGTGTACAGTAAGAGCCCTGGTTTGACCTCTGTGGTAGCTGTGAGACATCAGTATGTCATTGCTGCATGTCCTGAGGCTGTAAAATGTCGGTGGTGTGCACTGGTTCCTCACCTCGAACACAGTGTACATGTATTAAGAAATTTTTCATAACAGCCCTTGACCTGAAGTGTTGTACTCCAATGTACTATTTTGAAAATGTTTTTTCAGCAAACACAACACTCTTCAGCTGGAGACATTAGGCTGTAGATGTGTCTGCTAAGTAGAGCAGCTGAGAGAAAGACTTCCAAATTAAGTCCCAGCCCCAACACCATTCTGGTGTTAATACTGAATATGCATGATATCAAACCTTGATGGCTCTTTCTCTTAAGTACCTTAGCTGCTCACTGAACCTCAGCACTTAGTTTGTGGCCCTGGCTTGCATTCAGCCTAATGATAGCTCTACGGAAACATCACAGACTGAAAAGCAGAACAATTTTTTTCAACTTTATCCCCACATTGGATATTTTGTAGGTGTCCTGGTTTAAACCAAGTCCTCCAACTCCCAGAGAGTTAGGAAGGAAAATCCAAAGAATGTAGCCCCCACGGATTGAGATAAGAACGGTTTAATTGCTAAGGCATAACACAAAACCCCTACTGCCATTCACTACTACAAATAATAATGATATAGCAAACAGCAAGTGAAAAGAATACAACACCCCACCAGCCACCAACCCATAACTCACTCCACCCTGCCCGGCCGAGCACCGCGTGCTCCCTCCTCCATTTCCCTCCAGAGCTCTCCCCCTCCAGCTTTCTCTTTCCCAGTATGCATCCTGGGCATCACGTGCTATGGTATGGAATACCTCATTGACTAGCCTGGGTCAGGTGTCCTGTCTCTCCTTCCTCCCGGACTCCCCTCCTCCACCTGGCTGGAAAAAACCTTGAACAAAAAACACCCCAAAACATGCTCAACCCATGACATTATCCACCCCTTATTCCATACCATTCACGTCATGCCCAGATCCCACATTTCCAATACACCATCACTCTTAAGTCCACCCCTCGATCATGAGACATCTCTATGTTGCATCTCTGGAATGATGGCCTGAAGTATCTGGGCCCACCAGGCTCAAAAATCATTCACTGTCCCCTTCAGCAGTTTTACAGCTTGCTGCTGGGGACTTCCATACAGCTGCCTTCCACCCTCCAATGCTTCGAAAGCACTGGAAGGGCCCAGTGGATCAGATACTTGGCCATACTGTCCCACATGCCCAGCCACTCATGACTGTCCAGCCTTGGGGACAGTCTCCTGGTGCTCCTATATCCTTGTCTAACCCTAGACAAAACCCAAACCTGACTCTGCTTAACTTTTGGGAATCAGACAAATGATTGTGGATAGAACACACTCTGTGTGTGTCCCACCATGCTGATCCCTATCACAATCAGCAGGCAGGCCTCAAGGGCACCCAAAAGCCATTCATAACCTGTCAGAACTCTCAGGTGCTGCTGCTGCACTTGTCACTGGGGCTGATGTAGCTGCCATGCTTGCCAGCTCTCCCACACCAGCTTCTCTTCTCCTGAGTCCAGATCTTCCTTCTCTGCCTTGCGGGAAATGCTGTGTGGTCTCCTGTGTCCTGCTGGGGCTCGGCGGGCGACTTCCGGGGAATATTCTCGGACGCTGCGGGGTTCGAAACGGCGGCGGGACTCGGTTCCTCCACTGCCTTGCTGGGAAGTGCTGTGTGGTCTCCTGCATCCTGCTGGGGGTCAGCGGGCGACTTCCGGGGGACACTCTCGGCCGTCGGAGGGTCGGGAACGGCCGCGGGACTCACCTTCCCCGCTGCCTGCTCCCACTGCTCAGCTACCACCCTGCTCCGCTCCTCCCCCGCCTGTTCCCGCTGCTCTGCCACAGCCGTTTGGCTACCCGTGCCGCTCTCCCTGGCAGCCTCAGCTGCTGGCAGCTCCCGGGGCCGCTCCTTCCTGGCTTCACGCAGCTCCACGCAGACGACGACGAGGATAAGGACGAGGACGGCGAAGAGCAGCAGGACGGCCTGATACAAGTCCAAGTCCACGGTCACGTCCATCCCCCCCTGCTGCTGGAGCCCCACCGTATTACAAGCCTCCGACACAAAGTACAGTGAAACAAAAACTTTAGCCCAAGCCCCATGATCGACAAACACAAACACATCCATCCATAAACAAAGTACCTGGCAAAATCCCGAAACAGCAAGATCCAGAGAAAAACCTCTAAGAGCCAATAAATCAGCATTGCGACAAGAGACCATAAATCCGCTCAGATCTGTTCTTATCTCAAACCCTCGGGCCCCACGTTGGGCGCCAAAAATGTCGTGGTTTAAACCAAGTCCTCCAACTCCCGGAGAGTTAGGAAGGAAAATCCAAAGAATGTAGCCCCACGGGTGAGGTAAGAACGGCTTAATTGCTAAGGCATAACACAAAACCCCTACTGCCATTTACTACTACAAATAATAATGATACAGCAAACAGCAAGTGAAAAGAATACAACACCCCACCAGCCACTGACCCATAACTCACTCCACCCTGCCCGGCCGAGCACCGGCGTGCTCCCTCCTCCATTTCCCTCCAGAGCTCTCCCCTCCAGCTTTCTCTTCCCAGTATGCATCCTGGGCATCACGTGCTATGGTATGGAATACCTCATTGACTAGCCTGGGTCAGGTGTCCTGTCTCTCCTTCCTCCCGGACTCCCCTCCTCCACCTGGCTGGAAAAAACCTTGAACAAAAAAACACCCTCAAAACATGCTCAACCCATGACAGTAGGTTACATCTGCCTCCTACACTTATTTGTGTGGAAGAAAGCTGTAACCCTTTTCAATGCATGAATTAAAAAGTTTGTCCTATCCTGACACTGCTGTGTCTCATTAATATTGTAATGGCCAAGTAACATATATATAAAAAATGGACTTTGCAATCTTGAAGTATTTCAATAACTTTTGCTTTCCCCAAAGCTTTGGTAATTGTTTTGCAGCATCTATTACTTATACAAAATGCGTTGCAAATCTGTACTTTTATCTTTGCTTCTGAGAAAGACAAAAAGTCCTCTTCTGTGAAATACTGAGAGTATAAGGGCTTCCTACTTCAAGCCGTTTTAAGTGGTACCTTTCTACTCTGAGTAGGTGATCCAATTCATCAGGCCACTAGCCCTGCTTCCGAATCTTAAATGCTAACAGCTGACTATCTTTATCTGTTGGCTGAAGGTATTATTTTTTTTTTAAATATGCCCTAGACAATGGACAATATCCCTGAACTTTGGTCTTTCCTTTCCTTAAGAGCCAGTCTAGCTCTTTCCCTTGGTGTTGCTAGGCAAAGTTGAGATCCTCATTAAGTTCTCAGTTTGCTTTCCCTTGCGCTCGCACTATAAAATTCAAAAAACATTTTGCAATAAAATATTTCTCATGTTTTGATCATAGAGTGGATGAGTAGTGGAAGGAGAGGCATTCTGCAGTGACATATTTTGACATGCCTAAAGCCTTATAGAGTTGGAAAAAAACATATTCTCTGTACCATTCTGAATGTATTGTTGGTTGGGTATACACTGAAAGTTGGAATAATGATAACTATATTTTCACAGGTATTAGATTATTTTCATGACTAATGTTGGTAATTTAAAAATTAATCACAAATACACTTAACCAAAGAATGCATCACCCAGTTTTATGGTTGTACTAAGCAATAGAGATATCGACACACACTTTTTTTAATAGTATAGTCTCTGTGCCTGATGACAAAGCATGTTTTGCTGACTGCAGTTCCTAATTTTCCTCTTATCCATGTTTACAAGTTTCTTTCTCAAGAATAAGAACACAGGAATTCCTTATACTTTACTTCTATTGCAAGTTCATCACTTGTTCAATGAATTACATTAACTTTCTTCTACTTCTTGGAAATTCTAACATCATTAAACAAAAATATCTAAAAGGTAATTTTAAATGCTAGAATATGTTTTAGTAGATAGATTAAAAGACAGTTGATGAATTTTTCTACTCTAACATTTTCAAAGAATATACAACTTTTTTTTCCTTTTCAGGAAAAATGTTTTAAAACACTGAACACCTCATTTCCTTCACTCTACATTCACCTTCTGATTTATGGGAGGTTTTTTAGGCAGTCCAAAGATCCATACTCCCACATGCTTTGTGTTTTAGGAGGAAAAATTTTAATTCTGTTGCTATATAAATGATGAACAAGTGAAACCACGTTCTCCCAGGCTATGCTGCTTTCTTATTTCAGTTGCAAGATGCTTCACTATCCTATAAATAGATAATCTACAAATAATTATGATACTATAGATTGAACACTATCTTACCATTAAAATTTCAGTGTTCCAAAGTTTTTCCTACCATGTCTATGTGGAGCAAAATCCAAAGGTTTGTTTCTCATGCATAAAAAGAGTGGGTGGCTGCTCTAGTTCTAGGCTTACCTTTCGGGAGGGTATGTAGTCATGGCTCAGGAGTTTTGTGGATGTTTTTATCACTGAATGTGAGAATGATAATGAATCCAAGCCACAAAAGAGTATTTGAGAATAATAGTGAAAACCCATATTAAGAAATTCATATAATGAAAGTCCACTACTCTCACATATATATGATAGTTTTAAGCAATAAATTAAATAATTCTCAACTTTCAGTAAACTTGCAAACTATTTCCGTTACTAGAGTTTGCTGCCATACCACACATTTCATTATAATGAGCTTAAGAATCTACTATTCTTTCCATTACAAACTCTGTAAAAATATAGAGTTCTTAATAAAAAAGAAATTCAACTGTAAAGTTTTGAGCTCAACTATAAAATTTCAGATACAGACAACCTGACTCACAAGGTCATAGATAGTAGGCATCTTTTTCTTTGTTTTTAGGAAAAATCATTCATGTGCTTTTAATTTTAAAAGCAATGTTTGGCCTTGCTATTGATGAAATCTATTTTTTTATGCTGGCACAGAGCTATTTCCTTCCTACATTGGAAGGAAATGCAGACCAGCATGAGAAAGGGAAGGTGGACAGAGTCCATTCTTTTGAAATAGGAGCTCATATTCCATCCTATTACTTTAGCTAGTATTTTTATTGCTGCTGTTATTAATTGAGGCCAATAATGCAAGTATTATTTGATCCTGTAGGAAGCAGAAGCTATAAGTATTTACAAAAAGCATTGGATATTATAAAATTGCTATTCTGCATACAAATTAACAATTGTACTTGGTTTTGTTATTGCTGTAGTTTCATATGACCATTTTTCTGTGCTGCATTATTCGTGTAGATTAAGATAAAGGAAAGTTGTAAAGACAGCAATCACGTAATATAGCATTATTAAACACTTAGGAGAGCTAAGCTTTGAAGACAGCTTTGAAAGGGTTTGATATTGATAAGGTGTATCAGTGAAGAGACTAAGGAAGTTACCAAATTAAGCTCAGGTATTGTATCTCATGAATGCCAATCTACATCACTTTAGTACATAAATGCATGGTGTCTTACAATCCAGATGTTTTAGCATGACAAGCTGTGATGAGAAACATTTTGTTTAATCTTTCTTAATTGCTGTCAGTCAGAAAACTAAATTGGATTATTAAATAAGCTCTTCTAAGTCATGGTGAAGATTACAGTCAGCCTATATAAAAGATACTTACCCCTGTATTATATTCTACAGTAGTAATCATCTCTCTGTAACTCATCCCTGTAATGCAAATTTATAGGGGTCAATCTAAGGCCATACAAACATGGTTATGAATTTGCTGTGTATCATCTGCTCTGTGCACAGTCCAGCTCTGTCAGAAGTGCATGGCAGCATATCCTTTCCTGACAAAAAAAAAAACAACAAACATCTTCAAATTATCTTCCATTGATTATGGGATAAAAGACACACACACAGAGAAAAGAATAATTTTACTTTACATTGTTCTGTGCAGTATAGTCAAAGTAAAATTGATGTAAAATTTATTAACATCAAAATAAGCATCTTTCAGCTGAACGGAGTGTTCATGGAGAGTTCATTCCCTCATCAACTTACCATTACTATAACTAAAGCACCAGGGAAATTAAAAGACCAGCTAATTATATTTTTTTAAGGCTGAAGAAGTGGGCATTGGAAGGCAGTAATCTTTACTTTCTTTTCTATAAATTGATTTTTAATGTAACTTGAATAATGGACTTTTCACGCTATATCTATCCTCCCCTGAAAATAACTGGATACTGCTGTTTTCAATACAGTGTTGAATTTCAATACAGAGTAGTAGTAGAAAGTGCTAATGAAATAGCAGTTAAACTGTACATGAACTGCCAAAAAAAAAAGCTCACATAATACTGAGATAGCTTACTTTAAGTATTTAAATGTCCATAAGCATAACAAAAAGACTGAAATGTCAGTAAATCTCTGTTTATGCTAACAGTTCAAATCCAACTGTATGTCCAGTTTCTCCCCTGCTCTTGTGAATTGTCATGGGTTCAGCAGTAGCTCATGCTCTGCCAGGGAGGAGGGAGAGATAGGGGCACCTGGTCTGGGCTAGTCAGGGAGGTATTCCATACCACAGCACGTCCTGCTCAGAGAGGGGACTGGAAGCTGGTCAGAAGGGGAGGGGTTAACACTGCTCCCGGGTTGGGCTCGGAGAGGGAACTGGAAGTTGGCCGAGGGGGGAGGGGTTAGCTCTCTCATCCGGGCTGGGCTCGTTTAGGCGGGTGGTATCATATTCTCTCTCCTTGTTTATTTCCTCTAACATTGATTTGTTAGTGGAAGCAGTAGTGATTTGTGTTCAACCTTAATTGCTGGACTGATTTTACCTCAATCCGTGGGAGTTGTATTCCTCCGGCTCTCCTCCCCATCCCTCCGGGAGTGGGAAGGTGGCGGGAGGGGGGAAACAAAGGAGTGTGTGGTACTGCCGGAGACTGAGTTTTAAACCACGATATGAATATACTGTAATAACTGTAAATGTATTATTTTTAGGAATCTGGGATATGCTGTAGTAGAAAATTTCAGTCAAACTTTCGCATTAACCTTGTCTACTGTGAAGAAAATGACTTTTGATTCGTGTCAGTTATTTAGGGGTAAAAAGTTTAATATGTGCTTATGCAAGATTGTAATCACAAGTATATAATTCCTAAATAAGGATATATAGACATATGGAACTAAGCCTTAGGCTAACCACAGGTGTGGAACTAAGTCTTATGCTAACTGCAGATATCCGGCAATGTAGACAATGCCTGTGCAAGCTTAGCACTGTTGCAAAGATATGGTTCGCTGCTTAAAGGTCACGAAATGAGAAAGAAGATTGAGGAACCTTCAAGAAGGCAGAATAAGACCCCTAGCAACAGGATGGCACAGACTCAAACGATACCATGAAAGAACACGTATACAGGATATGGACCGGATACAAGAGTGTATAAAAGGGTGGAAACCAGGAGAACATTCGTGCTTCGTTGGTGGAGCGGAGTTGGTGGAGCGTTGGTGGTGCGCACCCAGTGCTGCTTTGCTTATTGTCTCTCAAATTATTAATCATTTGTAAATAAAGTTAATTTGGATAAAGCCCTGTTTATGGGAAATTTTTATAACACTACTGTAATATAAGAATACAATATTATGCAATTCTATATACTAGAAAACAAATTAATATTTTGTACTTCAAACATCACCAATCAATCAAATGAAAATCCCCAAGGTAAAGGCTTCTGTGTATATGCTTGCATACTGGGAAAAGAAGAAGGAAAATGTGAATTCTGGTTACTGCACTATAGGAAGTCTCTCAGACATGATAGAGTGATAGAGTATAATCAAGAATTTCTGTGATTAGCACATTATCAAGAACTTTGTGAAAAGTCATTTTGTCAAGCGCATGAGTTAGTGAAGAGAGCAAGAAATGTAGGGATGTAGAAATAACCAGCACTTTCTAGCTAATGAAGGAAGTGTTTATCTTAATTTACTACTAGGCAGGTTGTGGGTAAATGGTTAAAATGGCTTCAGGTCATGCTAAAAGAGGCCTTTTTTTTTCCACATATTTTCTGCCTGACACTTACAAGTAGTTTAACCTCTGTGTAAATCCGTAACCTATCATTCTTCAGTGCATCATCTCTTTTGTGTGACCAGATAGCTCTCTTCACAAGGGCAAGAACTATATCTCAATACCTGTTTTTGCAGAGGAGGGCACTGAAGGGACTTAATATCTTGAGGTTGTTTTAGAATTGTGACAACAAATGTCAGACTGAATTTCCTATTATCATATATCATGCAAAAGTAGCTAAACACTTTATGTGAAATTTTCCAATCACATTTGGCAGGAAATACTGAAACATTTGTTTGGGAAAGTCAGAAAACTTTTTCCCTTTACTACCTCATCTCATCATTCCTCTAGAAACTTCAGTTTAACAGCTGATGTTACCTGATAGTTCTTTTCAACTCTATAGGTATTTTTATGGCTTTCTGTAGGTTATGTCTTTCTGTTTGGGTGACTACATGCAAGGCTTTTTTATCACAGAAGAAAAAGACTTAATAGAGTTAGATATTAAATATTTACAACTGCGTTTGAAGCTCTTTTTTCTGGGTAAAGGTATCAAAGAACAGCAAGGGGTGGTTTTGCTCACTTTCTCCACTGAACAGATATTTTCTCATGTCTTCTTTCATGATTTTCACCAATGTTGAAATACTGCAGTTCAGTAGCACATGAGAAAGGGGGACTCTTAGACAGCAGTGGAGACTATTAACCACCTATCTTAAAACAGTGTTGTATTCTTCCCAACTTCAGTGAGTTTTACTACAAATCAGCATACTAAATGATTCTGTGATCCTGTCATGTTTTAAGCCCAGCTGTAATTCAGCACCATGCAGCAGCTTGCTCATTCTTCGCCCCTTCCTCCCCCAGCTCCTGGAGGGATGGGGAGGAGAATCTAAAGAATGTAACTCCCACAGGCTGAGATAAAAGCAGTCCAGTAACTAAGGTATAACACAAACCACTGCTGCTACCACCAATAATAAGAATGATAAGGGAAATAACAAGGGAAGAGAATACAACCTCTCACCACCTGCTGACTGATACCCAGCCTGACCTAAGCACTGACCTAACCCTTCCAGGTAACTGCCACCAGTTTATATAATGGGCATGACATGCAGTGATATTGAATACCTCTTTGGTTAGTTTGGGTTAGGTGTTCTGTCTCTCCTTCCTCCTGGCTTCCCCTCCTCCTTGACAGAGCATGACTCAGAAAGTCCTTGGTCAGAGTAAACATTACTGAGCAGCAACTAAAAACATCAGTGTTATCAGCACTGTTTCCAGGCTGAAAATCAAAACCACAGCATTGTACCAGCTACTAAGAAGGAGAAAAATTACTGCTACTGCTGAAACCAGGACAGATCCATGAAAATAATCTGAATATTAACTGAATGAATGAATGCTGCAGCAAGAAAAACAGATTTTGGGGTTCTCTATAACATTGCAAAAGAATTCTTGATTCCACTCTGCTCTTGAACACTATTTCAGTTCAGTTTGAAATTGGACATGCCATGTTTTCACTACTGTTTTTTTCTATATGATTGTTTTTCTAACATGGGTAATGAAGAACAAACTCACATCAGAAATGGTGTGTGTTCTGCGTGGGTGTATTTTGTTCTATCAATTATTATTTTGTTGACTGTTACAGTCCATTCAGCAATGTGATACCAAAGAAATACTGAGTAATGCTTCAGCAACTCAAGCAAATCAAAACTGCTATAAGATCTAATTTCACTTCACTTGAAATTCATTTAATAATCTAAAGGCACAACTGAGAATTTTGTGAAGAGCTGCTGAAGTCCCTGGCTACCTGAAGAGTTCCTTCTTGTGAATTTATATGCAAGAGTTATTTCAGGGCATTTTATAATTTTCTTAGCTGTGTTCAGGTCGGTGCCATAAGCAGAACAAAATTTGTCTTAAGGAAGGATAATGGTTCTCTTGGGAGAAAAAATGGCTGGTCTCTAGTTTTGACATGATTCGTGTCAGATACAGCTATTAGAAAAGCAACAGTAAAGCTTTTATTTGAAGTAAGAAAGTTCTAGTGCCCTTGAGAAAATGCTACGTCATACTCCTTGTATTCCAATGTTTTTCTTTATATATATATGCATATAAAGATATCTAATAGGATTCAGACACTTAATCAAGTAAGAAGCTCTGAACTGTATGGTCTCTTTTGATGCTACCTGATAGAGCATGCATGTTCCTGTATCCAGTGTTTGGTTGTGTCCTTCACTCTCCAGCAAGGGCTGTGCCTGGCCTAATTGGCTTACAAGAGTTGACATGAGTACTATGTCAAACAAGTTGCACTAAATACCCATATTTTATCCTTTAACACTGTACAGAAGCTTGTGATACAAGTGAACATGCAATGCAGGGATTAAAACATGACTCAAACCATCTCACTGTTGCTAACATCTAAGAACATGTATGCAGTTTCAATGTTTCCTCTGATGTTCAGTAACATTTTAGGTAACAGTGATCTGGCTCTATATCTCATTTTGTATGGCAGATATATATATGAAAGATTCACACACTGTGAAGCACAATTTAAGCTTTTGTGGGGTGGTTGGAACATACATCTTGCTCTATAGTAACCTGCGAAGATATTTGTGGTGAACTGCTTATGTCTTACAGAGGAGTTTTTAACCCTGACTCTTATGATTAAAACTACCAGGAAATAAACATCAGCCAACCTGCCTGCAATTCAGATGTACCATAACTTAATCACAAATACAGAATCAGATCTTCAATAGATACTTTTGGCTTATGTTTAAGATCACCTGCATTTCTCAGTTATCTGTATTTTGTATTAATGTGCTATTTTCATGACATGGCACAATAGCTGTCCCACAAAATTAATAATGGAAAATCAAATGTAAGTGGAGATTTAAAGTTTTGATGCAAATTTTACATTTTCTACAGAGATAGAAGGCAATTTTTAAAATAATACTATTAAAGAAATTACCATTTGAATGCTGGTTTGATGGAGAAATATTTAAGCAGTTCAGACTTTTCATTTTTAATAATTTACTTTGACAAAGAAAACCCAAAACTCTTTAGCTTTTTGAGCTTGCTCAATATCAATGTCTACAGGAAGTTTTCTAATGCTCACACTACTTTTATTTTTTTTGTAATCCCAAACCATTACTATGTTTAATGTCCATTTGAAATAAAGACTGAAAGGAATTTCAGGGATCATCTAGCCCAATCTATCTCCCACATTTGAAAGTTTTCATGTCTTAAGGTTTTTCATAAACTTTGCAAGCTTCATATACAATGAGCTTACTTATGGCCCCCAAAGTTCCTCACTGAAAGCTTTTCAAATCCTTGTTTCTCTATAGTTCATCCTAAGTATATTCATGGCCTCTGAATATGCATTTGCTCTTCTGCCAGCATTGTTTTCCATCCTGAATAGCTTTTCTCCCTCTCTGCAATTTGCCTGTACTAATGTATTTATAGAAAATAATTATATATCCTTTTTTTTTCCAGTGGGTTAAATCTTTATGCCTTTGAGCAATTATAATCTCCCCTGATAAAATAGGCTCTCTTGGACACATGTTATTACATAAATTTCTTTGCATTTTTTTTTTCCACATTCTAGAGAGCTATAAAGGATGTGTGTGTGGAGGTAACCTTGTCTACCTTTCTGAGAAATATTTGTCTGATAAACTGTATAACTGCACCTATATTTTATCCTTGGCTGAGAATCAAGAATATATTGTGATATTTTTGCTTGGTCATTTTCAGGTGGTGGCAGCCAGATTATTAAAGAAAATCTTTTGATTAATCCCTTTTGATTAGTCACCCATATCACACAGTTACTCAGTTTTTGACATAGCTGAAATGCATGACTTGCCCGTAAACTAAAGAATACCTTAATGTTCTTGATCCTCAGTATTTCCAATTCTTTTTGTGTGATACTGCATTTTCCTCACTGTAGTGCTGCCTGCAACACTGTGGCCATGTACCCCATCCTAGTATAGCCTTCTCCTGTTTCGCACCATGACCAAGGTTTGCAAAAAGGTAAGCTCCTTTGCTTACCTGTGCTGCTACACCTGGCAGCTCCAGTGAGCTATGCCGAAAGATCTTAACTATGAGTATGGAATTTGACAACTGAAACTTGTCCTTGTATCCTCAAATCCCAGTGTGGTGTCCAGCAATTCTTACTAGACCTCACATTTTAGCCTCATGCTTTCTTTTCTAAAGATGGCATCCAATGACACTTCGTGTAAAAATAGCATCCCTCATGTGCCTGAATACTGTGTAGCTGAATATAAAAAGTACCCCAGGGCTTCCAGAAGCAATTATCTATCTCTTCGGGTTAATCCATGCATTGTCTCATCCTTCTCTTCCTTTCCCTTAACTTTAAAGCAGAATACAGAATCTGTAAACCCTGAATGAAGACTTCCTTACATATTTTGCTGAACTTTCTGGGACTGAGGTTTGTAAATTATATTAAACCTTTTTCTAGTTTTATAATGATAAACCATTGGTCAGCCATGAAGAAGGAGGCTTTCTTGTTGTCTTATAAAGATATCCCCTATTTATGGCATACTGTCTAAATAGACCCTGCAAATTTCAGCCAAAACACTGACCTGCCAACTGTGATCAAACAAATTGCCACAAGGCATAACAAACAACATTCAGCTATCCAGAGGACAGGGTCTGCCAAAGACGCATCAACTGATCAGCTGCTGGTGGTACTTTAGTTAATTGCTTCATTTTTAAAATAATGCTTTAAAATAAATGCTGTTTCTGAACATATTAAGAATCAATCAGCTCTTTTTTCTTGTAATCTTATCTCTATAGTCTGCATCCAGTCATCATGCTAATGCCTCTTTTTTCTGCTGCTCTTTCTCAGCTCTCTGACGATCTCTGACATACAGCTCCATACAGATTAGCTCACAGTATTCCATCCAGTCCTTAGACATCTGACAGTTCTCCAGTTGTGGCTTTCTGTCATTTCAGCTGTCATTAACCCAAAAGACATTTATTAGTGTCTTTGTTTAGTCTGAAAAAGGAGCTATATGCATTTTCACCCAATGCAAATGGCTTGTCTGTAGTTCACCAGAAAAATTTAATAGAAGCTATTCAGTATCTAGCCAACCAATGTTATACTGAATATTTATACAGAAGATGTATGCAATTCAAACTGATATTATGAGTTCATTGTCTTAAGCGGGCTTAATGATCTTCTTTCGAACAGAAGACCAACTTAGGATGTTATTTGTGAATTTGAAAGGGATTCTTTGAAACTAACGTTACCATAGTAAATTCTCCTATCATTGGCATGGCTACACAAGAGAGTTGCACCAGATAATTTTAGCTAAGCTCATTAAATTTGATTAATTGCACCACTGCGTATAACTATACTTGTTCTTATTCTGCTGAGTGTCCAACTCTAGGTTTAAATCTAGTCATAATGTTGCATAGCATCAGCTAAGAAAAAGGGAATTTAGTTAGATCATCTCACTTGTAGTCATTAACTGATGACAATGTAGTCTTCTGGTTACTCATTTTTAGTTTGTTATTATATCTACTGATTAGAAGAGACACAGTAGCACTAATCTTCATTATGTTCCCTTTTCCTAATGCTCGACTTTGGGGAATAGGGACTGAGAAGGCAACAGACATGGAAGTGTTACAATCCTGTAGGCACTGGATATAGTTCTAAACAGAGTCCAAAAGTGATAACCAAAGAGCAGAACAAAAAGCAGGAGAAAAATTTCTCTGCAGCTGAGAATGTCTTTGAACTCTCACCACAGTAAAACAGCCTTTAAAGGAGAGTGCACTGTATAGGAATTACTTTAATCTCCTTACAACTGAACCCTTACAAGAACTGCCAAAGCCAACAGCTATCAATTTGATCCTATGCTCATTGCTCATTACAGACAAGGCTACTTAGATAAGTTAAGGCTTTCCTTTTCTGCTATGTGCTCATCAGGTGGTAAAATGTGCTAAGTAGTTGACAGGCAACACTCAGGCAACTAATCCATAAAGTGAGAGTATATATGATTTAAAAAACATCTGTGAAGCACTGTGTAGAGTTCTGGTGCTCTCAACACAAAAAAAGACATAGAACTGTTGGAACAAATCCAGATGAGTGCCACAAGGGTGATCAGGGGACTGGAGAACCTCCTGTATGAAGACAGGCTGAGAAAGTTGGGGCTGTTCAGCCTGGAGAAGAGAAGGCTGCTTGGAGACCTCATAGCAGCCTTCCAGTATCTGAAGGGGGCCTGCAAGGATGCCGGGGATGGACTCTTTGTTACAGACTGTAGTGACAGGACAAGGGGTAATGGGTTAAAACTTAAAAAGGGAAATTCAGGTTAGATATAAAGAAGAACTTCTTTACTGTAAGGGTGGTGAGGCACTGGAATGGGCTGCCCAAGGAAGCTGTGAATGCTCCATCCCTGGCAGTGTTCAGGGCCAGGTTTGATGGAGTCTTGGGTGACATGGATTGCCTGTAGTTCACCAGAAAAATTTAATAGAAGCTATTCAGTATCTAGCCAACCAATGTTATACTGAATATTTATACAGAAGGTGTATGCAATTCAAACTGATATTATGAGTTCATTGTCTTAAGCGTGAGGTGTCCATGGCATATGGGGTTGGAATTAGATGATCTTAAGGTCTTTTCCAACCCTAACTATTCTATGATTCTATGATCTGCAAATAAAAAGAGATGGTCTGTGTTAAGATTTGGTGGGTATTTGCAAGTCTTGGAGTCTGCAGCTTTTCTTGCATAGATGGGCATGGTTCAATTTTAAGTCATGGCAACAACCTCCATCAGTGCAACTACAGCTGCAGATCTCCTAATGTTAGATAAATCCTTCTTGTAAAAAGGTCATTTGGTTGTTTCTGTGTCACAAGAAGTATTCTGCAAGCTTCAAAAAGGTTTGAAGTCTCAAATTAGAGAAAGGTCCCTAAGCCTTTTCAGCCCTATTGCAGACAAAGGAATCCTACAAATTAGTACTCTGACACTAACTGCACTTGAAGGCAAAATGTCACCACCTGAGATAGCCTAAGAGACAGAATTTGAGGCTGATTGTTAGAGGCAACTTTGAATTGTTCAAACAGGCAAATCATGTTGGGACTTGGTACTGAAGTTCAGCCCTCTCTGTCCCCATCAGGCACTGATAAATAAGTTTGGCTAATGGATACAGGGCAAGGTGTTTGCCTGTGATCCATGTACAGAGTACAAGGTGGTAGTCTGCTCATAAAAGTCTCATAGAGAGAGGGAGGTTAGCCTGAACAATGGTTGAGAATTGAACCTCCTGTGGTTTTATACTGAAACAAAAATGAAATCAACAACAAAAGATCAGGTTTCGGATTTGAAAAGTAAAGATGCCAGAAATACTCTAGGAAGGGAAATTCAGACTGAACCACTGCAGCGGGTCTTGAAAATCTCATGTTTAGCAAATGCTAGAGACAAAGAGGCAAGTCATGTTGGGACCTCCTAATGTTCATGACTTTAAGCAGAGAAATGGATTTGAATGGATCTTCTCTGGCAGGTTAGGCAATCACTTACCACCTTCTAAAGTTTCTAAAGTTTCAGACTTGCAGTCTGAATATTGGTATAGGTTGATGGGAATATTTAAAGTAAGGGATTCTGTGAGGAGGGGGAGGGAAGCTTTTGTTTGTGTTAGGTGATCTGGTAGCTTAAAATAAGGACAGAAAACAGAATGATTCTGAAATAAAAAATAAATATTAAAAAACTGTCTGTGTAATAACAAAGCCTATTTGAAATCAGAACTCTGAATAACTCTTAGGGCTATGACAAGATAGACAAAATTGAATTGTGATCAGTTGTAGAGAAAAACTGTCTAGTAGAGAAAAACTGTCTATAATACATCCATAAATGGTTTATTTTTTTTGTGGTAGAAAGGAAACACAAAGAAAACAATACTTGTGAAAAGAGATTTGAAAATTAAAATACAAATAATTTTGGCACAGTCCATGTTAGAGTGATCTTGCTAAAGAGAGGAAAGGGAGGAGTAGGCAGAGAATAAGAACAGAAGGAAAGAATAATTCTGTATTTTTGTCTTGTGTTTCCTATCATTATTTGGATGCATGTTTTAGCTGGTAGCTTTCAAAACAGTGTGGAGTGCCCAAGCAATTTGGTACTGTGAAGTTGATGAACAATTTTTCCACAAATGGGTTTTAATAAAAAACTCTTTATGGCATATAATCTTTACAAAAGGCAGAGCTTTCAAATATATTCAGGAGTTTGGTTGGAAAAAAGTATGAATTATATGTTCATATTTGTTTCAGTATTTTTTTTAATATTTAAAAATTATTTATGCATTTTCAATAATTTTTTCTCCTTGTTATGATGTCATGAATCTGGACTGGTGAATTTAGTTAAGCACGGTCTGCGTGTGTGCACTTACAGAATATGATCTTCACCTTGTATGTTTCCAGACCTTTTGTTAGAAAGGAACAAGTCCAGAGACTTTTTAGTTAGTAGATCTATTTACTAGCAAAAGGTGGCAGAAGGAAGAACCTCTCACTGCGGCCTCTCAGTTCAAATTTTCCAAGTGACAAAGTCCCACTGACAAGTATTTGCTTACTTATACCTACCTCTTCCCTGCCTTAAAAACAAACAAAAAAAAATTAAGCTTAAAAATCCAGGTTTTAGACCTGAGAGTACAGCTTCTCTTGTACAGCCCAGTGAAATGGTGCCTTAGATCAGATACAAGGTTTGTTCTGAAGAAAAAAAGGGGATTTATGCACCCACCCACAACACTCACTGTCAGGTTTTAGTACTGAGATTTCTGGTGGAAGCTGAGATCTTCAAGAAAAGACTTAATTCTGGCATTTTACCTTCACATAAAAATCATTCAGTGACATTATGGCCTCTGCATTTACTGTTCTCTGGTATTAGTCATTTCTTTGGCTCTGTATTCATGTAAGTAACTGCATTAATGGATAGGATTGCTCATAACTGGACTTCAATTTTGTACCTTACAAATGGTCTTTACCTTTCAAGACTTATTGATTACATTTTGTAGCTGATACTTTGCCCTCATAAGACAATGAATGTTATCAGAAATTCAGGTGGTAGACTTTCTGCTGAGCTTCTGTAGACATCATGTACTTCAAGCTGATAAGTGTAGAACCATGAGATAAAGCTTTCAGAAATGTGATGGAGAGGTACAGCTTGCCCTACATTCTCTCTCTCAAACACTATGCGCTTTTGTTGTCTAAATAAAAGACTTTTCTGGGAGATCTGCCACTCTGAAATTAGGGATACTAGGTGATGCCAAAGCTCCTAAAACTGGTTAATTATAGGAATGCTATTTCATACTTGGCTGAAATATTTGCTGCTTATGGCCTTCAGTGTAAAGAAAATAACACCTTGAACTCCACTGGGCTGTTTCTAATCACATTTTCAGACTTCATATAACAGTGGGTTATGTCTGGTCTCAATGCATTCTCAAAGACATTACAGTGCTCCAGTCTAAATTACTACATACTCTCATGCAAACAGCACAAGCACTGACAAAGATCACTTGCTGACATGATGATAGGATTCCCCCCCAGCACCTGCAGTTTATAAACATGCTATTTTTCTTTCTTGCAATCTGTGTATTTTAAATAGTCACCCAAAAAAAAGTAAGGAATTGCCAGATCATTTTTGGTAAAAGTCATATTAATTTACCATCTAAAAATATTTTCTGTATCCTGAAACTTAAATTAATGGTAGACTTAAGAATTTGCTTTCATTAAAACCTAAAAGTAATAATAAAAGAAAAATATTTTAGGTTGAAAGAAATGCAACTCTCAATTCAGTTACAAGCCTAGAGGTCTATAGATTTGATTTAAGAGATGCATTCAATGGAGATCTGATAAATAAATGAACGTTTTGATTTAATTATACTAGAAGAACAAAATGTTTTAAAAATCATACAAGTATTCTGCTAAATATAAATGATTAGGTCATTCCTAGCAGACTTTGTGCTACATCTTTACCTAATAGTACAGCAACCTGTGGGAAATTTTTTCATGTCTTTGTTGGTATATAATGATTCCAGGGAGCACAATACAAACAGAAAGCAAGCTCGGAGTCCGACTTTGTCTTAGAGTATGACTGAGTCTTCATTTTGAGGAAACATACTGCTAGCTCTAAATACACAGGAGCTGACCAGCAGACATATTTTTGCACCATTCTAGCAACCATATTAACAAATACTGAGCTTATAGCCATTCTTGGTGTACATTTGTTCTGACTCACCTGTAGCAGAGTACATAATGAGCTAACAAACTTTACCTTCCTAGGGTTTGACTCAGCCAAGAATAATGCTTGCAATTATCTATGAATGGGTCTATTTAATTTATTGGATTTGCTCAGTATATGCATCTGAACAAGTGCATGACCAGTTCAATTATCATTCTGAATCTTAGGTATTATAAAAAGATTTTCATTATCCATTGACACTTTCCACAGGTTTTGAACAAAGAAATCTTTTATTCTCATTATTTTTCTCCCCTGGGGCTGTGTAACTCAAAGGCAAGGTTTCTAATGCCAAAGCAGCCTTTTGAGGTAAAACTTTGCAGAAATATTCCTTAATCAGATATACTAATATATCTTGATAAAACTCTACTTGTTATTCTGTACTCTGTGTTTGGTTTTTCTTTTTTTTTTTTTTTGTTATTCTGCAGTCCAGTGTGTTCCATGATCCCTCTCTTGAAGAACTCACTAGGTTCTCAATCTCTCTCATGGTACAATAACTCTTTCCATTTCTTGTGACTTACTGCTTTACAAATTCTTTACCTTTTTCAGGGTTAATGTTGAATCTCCAGTTGTTTTGGGGTTATTTTGATCCAGTTTTGACTACAAGGTGGTCTGTTATTCTCAAGGCAGGTGTTTTCAAAGATTACAGGACTACTTTCTCTGCTCTACCAGTCACATATTTTAATTTTTTTTTTCAGTTTATTTGAAAGTTCATCTCCTGATCTGCTTCATATACATGTGGAATGCTATATTCTTTATCTTTTTTTTTTTTACTGCCAAGGACAACTAAGAGCCATTAAACAGAACAGTCATGATCTATTCTTCCAGCAAATAGTTTCTGAAAAAAGATTGTGAGTTAGAAACAATAGAATTTTGCAGAAAGCTTAGGGCTTATTCAGTAGGGATAAGTTAATTCAGCCCAAGTGTAATCTCAACCTATGGAAGTGCTCCTCCACCACTGACAATTGGTAGAAGCTAGGGAGAGTAGGAACTTAATACAGCTCCCTTATTGAAGTGAGTAAATGAATTGCAATGAGTTTGGACAACTAATGCATTAGAATCTGTTATTGTGAGCAATAAGTCTTCCTGCTGATTGTCTGTCTTTTAACTTTTAGATTCCTGAGGTACTTTGCTAAATCTAGTCAATTCAGCATACATTTTTTCCAAGTTCATTCCAGATCAGAGTTTTGATCAGTTTCTTCTTCCTTTCTTGTGGTTATTTTTCACTTCCTTCTGGGACTACTCAGTTTCAAGAAGTCATTGCAGTGCTAATTCCTTTTTTTTTTTTTTTTGTTAGTGAAAGAATACTACGATAACAGAATTTGCTTTTTACAATGTCGTTCTTCCAATCTGTTCAGTCTAGCAGGATATGGACCTCACAAAGAGAAAAGTCCTGTTAGAAGTGTAAAGATAAGTAATACAAACTAATTTGAACAGAAATTGGAAAGTATTAACTATGTAATGAGATTGACTATACTCTTTCCTATTCTTTGTAGGTAACAATATAATACTGTATATTTTGTATTATTTATACAAAAAGTTAGCTGCATAAAAAAATAACTCATTATCTTGATGTGAACAGCAAGGGAAAAGAAAATTCCACCTAATATAAAATGAACAAGGGAGAAGGAGCTGAGATTTTTATTGTGCTGTTTAAAGCATGACCTTTTGCTTCTGCTGTAGGTGGCAAAGTTGCTTACCAGTAGGAACTCCAAATCACACAAGACAGACCTTCTGAGACTAACAACGTATTCTAGCTTGAAAGTCTGTTATTTATTTCCTCAGACCTCCATTACCAGAGTAATCTGTTACATGGTGAAAGGGTAATAATTTCTCTTCATTCACAGAGCTGAGGAATATTGTTATATTCACAATTATTGAATCCTCTGTTAGTTCAGTGGCTAAAGATTATATTTGAGTTATACTGTAAAATGAAATAAAATGTTCCTGCTTACTCTAATTATTATTCTGTAAAATCAAAGAATCTTCTGAAATTAATTAAAGGGAAATCTCCTGAAGTATCTACAATCACTAAGGCAACATGATAAGTAAAAGAAAAAGCAATATATGTTAGGTCTTTAATCATCGATATTTTGCTTAAATACACTTATGTTCATTATCTATTGATATATGGGCATATATAATTTTGTACAACACAAATGCCTGAAAGAGTGCAGTGACACTGCTATGAATTGCTTCCTAAGTGAATGGATGAGCTCAATATCTAATTTTGAGAGATCAGAGGTGTATCTTTTATATATTATATAAAGAAAAATAAAAATATTTTAGTGAAAGAATTCAATGATAATATACCTTTTACAACACTTTTCTTCCAGTCTATTCAGCCTAGGAAGCTGTAACTGTAGAACAGCTACATCTCTACAGGACATACATATGTATATGTGTGTGTGCGTATGTGTGTATATATATGAAGCTCCAAATACATTATACTTCTTGTGTATATAGAAATTTTATACCACTGTCTTTTTGCATTAGTTTTCCGTAATTATAAAATCATGAAGAGAGTATGTTTAGGGTGTTTAGAAACATCGTTTTATTTCAGTATAAAAATTCTGCTGGAATAGTTCTTAGAGCATTGGTTCTGGTTTGGTTTTGTTTTTTTTTTTTCACTTTCATTTTTCACATTATTAGTTTTTAAAAAGTATTAAACATTTGGAAGAAGAATTGATCATTAAGACCATGACTGATACTGTATTTTAAATCCTAGCTGGAATTTTTCAGTGTTCTCCCTTCAAAGTGATTGCCATGCTCTCTAATACTTGCATTTTATAATGCTTTGTAACCTGTAACCATTGAATACATTTAGGTTAAAAAAAAACCCAAACAAAACCAAACACCATAATAATGCAAAAATATTTTCCTTGTAATACCTCAATACCTCAAACCCATAAAGGGCAGAAGATATATATTCATATAATAGGATCTTTAAATCAAGGTAAATCTCCCCTTATTTCTGAAATTAATTCTAATTTTATTTGAGGATAACCTCTTTCTGGAGCAATTGCTCACTTACCCAAAGGTATATAAAGGCAGTTAAGATCAATCTTTCACCTTGAAGTTCTTTTTCTTAAGGCATTATTTCTAATGTAACAGAAGCAATTATTTTCACAGAATCCATTGTCCGTTTTGAAGGAATACACTTAGTGTTGAGAAAGATCTTTGAGTAAGTAGCACAACGCAAATCTGAAGATCAGATACACTCCATAAACTTAACTGGTGTTAGCTGTTATGTCTACAGTAAATCTTATTCCTAGACATATCATGTATAAAAATTTCACATTATTTAATAACAAAATTGACCACAAGAAAATGATGGGTGTTAATGTCTTTTTGTGTCCTCATAATTCCAGGTAACCAAACCTATCCTAAAATGGTTACATCCCAAATGAAGAGCAGGAGATGACATCTTCTAAACCATATTATAATTACCTGAGAAGCACATAAACTTTTTTTTTTTTTTAATTACACAATCTAGAAAACTCTCAAAAGAAAACAAGAAAATATGAATAGCTAGCATGTGCTCTTTTGTCTATGACATTTGACTGGATTATTACCTGTCAGCTAGTCTGTAATGCTGATTACAAATTAATAGATGTATATGTCCGTGTATGTGTTTCATTATCTTTTATTACTTGACTTCAATCAGGTCAAAAAATCTCTAGAAATAAATTTGCCAGTATTGTGATACTTGAATTGCATTTTTCTGAATCAAAGTCATGTATTTTATACTGGAGTGTCAGATTTTAGTAGCAAAGTTAGCCAAAGAAGCTCAGGTATATACTGTGTACTTCTTAAATTAGTGTGCAGTAATTCTGGTCTGTGTCACATAAAACAGACAACATATATGGTATGCAACATATATGGTATAGATCTATTTGATTGCTTGATGCTAAACAATTTTATTCTGGAATTCCTAAAAGCATGTACATTCGAGAGAAACATATTCTAAGCCAAATCTCAATGAACATACATGGTAAATGATTATTGATTAAGATTACTGGTTTAATTGTGTAAGATTCTTCCCGTGCTCCAGAGGCAAACTTAATGCCTAAGGCAGAACAGCCACATTTATTAATGGTGCCTATTTTATTATTAAAGACAGAATTAACTAAGGCAATTAATGAACAATGGCTTATTGGAGAGCTTTCAACACAAATTAACTTTTTAAATAATTTATAAGGTAGTAGCAGAAACACTAGTGTTGTATTCCATTTAAAGCTATGCTGAAAATGATCTACTGTCAGCATAAGATAACTAAAGAATTTAGGGAAGCTCAGTTTACAGAAGATGCTGCTCAGTGTGTTCTGCAATATGCAATCTTTTCAAGTTGTACAGAAAGGAAAGATGTAGGAGGTATAGAATAATCCCAGAATGAAAACACTTCAGAAATGATGCCAGGAAATATGATAGAGAGATACAGACCTCATAATGAGGTTGTTTTTGCTTTGATCACAGGATAATGAAACAGAAAAAAAAAAGACTTTATATATTTTGTTGCTATCAACCACGTTGCCATATATACAAATACCTTAACACCTGACTGATGACAGTGTGCTAGTCATTAAGTAAGTTAAATCTGTGTTTTTATGCAATAAAACAAGCTGAATATTTGCAAACATACTACCCCTCTAAAGAAAAAACAACCCAAACTAAAACAAGGAGTAAAACCCAACCAACCCAGCATCAACTGCAACAAAGACCGCAGCCTTTAGTTAACTCCTGCATATAGCTTTGGAGTCAGAGTGCTCAGCATATCTTTCGAGGTACATCAACAGCACTCAACACTAACAACAGCAGTAGCAATGAGAACTACACAGACTAATTTAACCAGTCAACAAAAGAACACCAGAAGAACCTATAATTATTCTCTGGGTTGTTTGGTTTTGGAGCTTTTTTGGGGTTTTGGCTGGGTTTGGTTTGTTTTGTTTTTTTGTTTATTGTTGGTGGAACATGCTTTATTTTGGTATAATATCAGATGTAAATATTTTTAGAGGCTTCATACACTCACAGGTGTGTGTACAATCAATTTAAAAAAGTTCTCTAAGCTACAGATGATGTACAGACTAGTTAATAACTGTTTCTTCATTTTTCAGAGTGGGCTAAAATATAGCAGTCAGGAAAGGCTGCTTTTCTCTGTCTCCAAAACTGCTTATCTACAGTTTAATCTTGAAGAACTTGTCTGCATCAGACTGTTCCAGCTACATTGTCTGGCTTCACTACTGGACTTTTTACTAAGATTAGCATATTTTTAATAGCATAGAGCACATTTTCTATGTAAAAATATCTGCCTCGAGGCTTTTCCTAAACCAAAGCTAATCAGAACACAAAGAAATATTTCACAACATACTTCATTAAAAATAGGCTATTTTCTTTCTGAAAGAGGAATATTATCTCAAAATGAATACTTTTATGAAAGATTTTCTTATTCTATAAACTTTCCCAACAGCCTGTTTTGCAAAAAGTCATAGATATGTTAGTGAGGAGGACACTTAGGCCACAGGAGTATCTCAAGAGGTTTCATTGAAATTTTAAAAAAAGAAAAAAAAAGTTCATTAGAAAATTACTTTTTTAAAGTTTATTTTACTTATATCTGTGGTCAAAACCTTTCATCAACTTGACAAAATAATAAATGAGCATAAGTACCATCTGCCATCTTCGTCAAAGCTGCAACTTTGGGGAAGTAACTAAGGTCTGATAGAGGAACAGAAGATTTTCCACAAGTCTTGAGTAGCCTAGTGTATCAGGACCATCTACTTCTTTAAATCAAGAAGAAAGAATGAATTTCCTCCAGGACTCTGATGGCACTGTGTCTCCCGCACCATGGCTATATGAACTCATCGTAAACAGTGAAGTACTACATAACAAAAACAGATGTTTTCTGGAGAGAGAAAGAGGGGTAAAAACCTCCATACAAGAAGGAAAAGTTTCCTTCTTTGTTGGTTTTCCATCTGAACCCATTTAATTTCTTCTGTTTCAGAATGTACTATCCCTTACTGACAAAGAACAGGTGTCATTCACCTAGCCCCTCTGACTGCAGTGTGTGCAGAAGTGTTTGCAGTATGTTCTTGCAGTTGAGTAATGGGGACAGGTTGATGCACTGCACAGAATTTAAGTTTGTCATGAGTCACTATTAGAAACATTTTTTCTTTGCTTTTTCGGGTGAATTCTATAAAAGGTGAAAAATGCTGGGAGTAGGCAAGTAGGAGAATTATCTGATTCAGAAATAACTATATTGGGATCAGACCTTATAAAAAGGGACTTCCATTAAAAAGCATAGGAGCAAATCAACAAGGTTTATACAGTCATCTGGTGTGACAGCTAAAAATATGAAGCAAGTTCATTTTATTCCTCTAAACCCAATTTTTTTTATGCTGTTTGAAACTGTCAACAGAAACTCAGAGGGAAATACTATCTTTTCAGTTCCTATCTCAAGGCAAATTCACTCATTTTATGGACTTTTCTTCAAAAGTCTGCCTTTATGCTACACAAGATTAATTCCATCAGAGAATTCAACTAGGTTTCAGAAATAATATTTTGTTTTCACTTGATCAGGATTATAACAAGTAAGAAAACCTTAGCATATTGATTAGGAAACTAGTAGGATCTAGTTAACCAGCAACAGGATTCTGACAGCCTTTTATGGGATTAAGTTCTCAATATTTTTTTTGTTCAACTGAATGTCCTCTTCAGGCTTTTTGTTTGTTTTCATTTTCAGTAAAGACAGGAAACAGACAACCATTTCCACTAAATAGCCCAAGTAAATCCCCTGTTTTCTCAGTCTCTGTTGTCTTTAGTCTTGTCTATTAGCCATCCTAATTGCATATGATGTGTTGTTAATGCATACTAAAATTAGGTATTTAGAATACCAATGAAGTTTATATATCTGCAATTGCACATTTTTCCTTTATTGAGCAGTTTGATAACCTTGTTAAAACTCAAATCTTTATATGCCAGAAGATACTGTATAAACTCAGATTAAAACCTTTCTGTTGTGAGAGGATCAGCTGTTTAAAGAAACAAATGTGTAATTTTAGAGAATATAGCAGTTTGTGGAAATGAGGTAATAGTTTAGGGGCTTTATTTTGCCACCTTGTGAGGCCTATACAGCAGGTGAAATTCTTGCCTTTCACAAATTTGCTCTGGAGGGCAACAATTTAGGGACTGTAGTGATAGGACAGGAAGTAACGGAAACAGGAGAAGTTCAGATTGAATATAAGGAGGAAGTTCTTTACTGTGAGGGTGGTTAGGCAATGGGTTGCCCAAGGAAGTTGGGAATGCTCCATCCCTGGCAGTGTTCAGGGCTTGGCTGGACAGAGCCTTGGGAGACATAGTTTAGCGTGAGGTGTCTCTGCCCATAGCAGGGCTGTTGGAACTAGATGATCTTAAGGTCCTTTCCAACCCTAACTATTCTACAATTCTATGATTTTAGTCACATTGTAATTCATAATATGTCTCATTTTTTTAATATTCTTAAATTTTAGCAAAAAACACTTCACTGAATTTTTAAAGTTTCTTTAATTTATATTTTTTGCATGATTTTGGTTGATGTGTCTCATTTGGATGCTCGACGTGGACAGCATCACTTTCTTAAGTAAACAAGAATTCTCCTGTACTGTAGCCAATACTGGGGCATTTTGGAAGCTATTCCTATGTTCACAGAGGTGGGCACAGGCCAATTTAGGCTGAGCACAAAAAGCAGAATGTTCTTTAAAATCTGAAGAAGTTATAAGATCCTTTAAAGGAGGATCACTATTTTCCACATGTAACAACTAAGTGTGTTTTGCTAGCATTAACTTGGTAATGAATAACCTATGCTGTTCCTGTTTTCTATTATGTTGTTCTTGTAAAACTCTTTTTCAGTTATGTCAGTTCTGTCTCCTATTGTTAAGGCATAATGATAAATGAATTCAGTGGGTTTTATAAACTTGAGTGAGTTTTATGAAGTTCTTGAGAGAATAGACCCTACTGTCCACCAAGTAATAGCCTCCACTACTTGTATATATAAAAATAGCATATATAGGCACACACACCAGATGCATAAATGCAGAACTGATTTTGCTGTGGGTTCAGCTATTAGTTTTTGTTGTAATTTAATCCCAGACAGCAACTCAGAACCACGCAGCCTCTCTCTCACTCCTCCCGCCCCTTCCTCCCACCCCAGATCCTGGAGGGATGGGGAGGAGAATCAAAAAGAATATAACTCCCACAAGTTGAGATAAGGACACCCCAGCAACTAAGGTATAACACAAAGCACTACTGCTACCACCAATAATAAGAATGATAAGGGAAATAACAAGGGAAGAGAATACAACCTCTCACCACCTGCTGACTGATACCCAGCCTGACCTAAGCACTGATCTAACCCTTCCAGGTAACTGCCACCAATTTATATAATGGGCATGACATGTTGTAGTATAGAATACCCCTTTGGCTAGTTTGGGTCGGGTGCCCTGTCTCTCCTTCCTCCTGGCTTCCCCTCCTGCCTGGCAGAGTATGAGAATCAGAAAGTCCTTGGTCAGAGTAAACATTACTGAGCAACAACTAAAAACATTGGTGTTATCAGCATTGTTCCCAGGCTTAAGGTCAAAACCACAGCACTGTACCAGCTACTAAGAAGCAAAAAAGTAACTGCTACTGCTGAACGCAGGACAGTTTTGTACTCTATGTTGACAATAACTCTGTGGTTTTGCCATAAATTTAGTAAATGTGTTTTGCACATGCTGTGGTCCCAGGTTGAGAACTTACAGTAATAAATATACTAAATATACATTTCCTAAACTTTTTATGCATTCAGAAGGAGAGGATCTCAGTAATGCATATTTTTTATGCATTACTGAGATCTTTTTCTTGTGAATACATAAAAAGTTTACCAGTTGTATATTTAGTATGTTGCTTCTTTGAAATAACAAGCATTTTTTTCTGTTTATAAACACAAGTCTAAAAGCTGCTGCGCATAGATGATCTTTAGTCTTGCCTCTATTTTTTTACTGCATCAGAGTGACAGTCAAGAGGGCTTAATTGCTTACCTGACACAGGATTGAGGAAGAATGTTGGAGAAAAATCACCTCTGTACACTTCAGAACAAATCGGTTATTATAACAAATTACCAGCAAGTTTCTTTCAAAATTTTTGGTCTGTTTTACTCCTTTAGAATGCAACTTCATGAATGGTTTAGGCAACTCAAATGTGGACTGCAAATAACAGAAAAAGGATAGTTCCACTCTTTATTTTTTTCCTCACAACATAGGCACTTGTTCACTTCTTTCACATCAGGATATTTTTTTTTTTCAGTGCTGGCTACCTCAAGGCTTTTTTTATCAATATAAGTAATCACTTGTTTGATAAAACACAGCTGTACTTGCACCTGACCTGTTCCTGTGGAATAAGACTTCCTGTCTTTTCTACTTTCATCAGCTTTTCCTTATTTTCTAACATTTTAAGTTCCACTGTCATTAAGCCTAAAGCATTCAGTATAAATGCTTGTTTTGATCTTTGGAAAAAAGCTGATTTCCATTAAACTACCCTTAAAGACTTTTACTGACAAAAGAATAGCTTTCAGCTTTTGAAAATTCTGCTGAATTTCTGGTGTTCCTCTTTTTTCTGTCTCCAGAGCAGCAGTTTTTGCCTACAGTGATCTAAATTTTAAGGTCATATTACACAATCTTAGCTATGCCTTTAATATTGTTAAGCTTTTAACTGCTTCCATTCTACTTCAGTCTTCACCTTTTAATAAGTGTCTCAAAATTCTACAGAGTTTTTTTGGTTACTTTCTCCTTACCAAACAATAACCAAATAAGTCTCGGTACTTTGTGGTTATTTTTATTACCCATGTTTTAAAGCTTCCATCGCTGACATATAGACACATGTTCCCTGTTTTGTCTGTCTCATCATTATTTAGTAAGGTATTATTCTCTGTCCACACTCTTCTCTTGTGATGGTTTCAATGGGCTTTACAGGTTTTACTGTTCAGGTACTATGATAATGATGGCTGAAAAGGAAAAGGAATTTAATATCTTTGTTATCTTCTATGTCCTTCAAATGTTATTATCTCTTCAAGGCACACAGATGCTCTTATTTTTTCTTTGGTTTTGTGGGGGTTTAGATTTTTTTTTTGCATGGCTGAATAACAATTTTTTTGGTCTTCTTTCTGTATGTTCTCTGATCTTTCAACTCATTTTTAAAAATGCCTCATTTGGGTGAGTATGAAATTCACTATACACAATTTCTTTTTTTGTTGCATCTTGCTTTCTGTCCTGATATCAGGTGCTGCAATACGGAATTTATTGCTTCTCTTTTTCTTAATGTTTACTGAAACTTATTGCTTTTAATCTTTTTTCTACCTAGTGAGTCTTTCATTGCTAAGGAGCCCTTGGGGAGGGACATCCTTTCATTAATATTCCTGCAGGGAACCATTGTTCTTGACACAATTCATTCCTTTAATGAAATGCTCACTCCAACTCCTTCATTACCTAGTAGAGAAAGAAATCCACAAAAGGAAGCATTCCAAGTACCTCACTCCAAATCACGTCACTGAAATCTTGGTTTTCCTTCCAGGTTCACCCCTCCTATCAGCCAAAGCTCGCTAACTGACTCTCATCTTGGTATCAGAAGTTTCAGCTCTGGGGTTTTTATTCATACAGTCTGGCAAGCAGCAAAACACTGGTATAGCACTGACTAAACAAAGGCCAGTATATCCTAGCCAGTCAGCAGCCTGAATTCAGATTGTTAGCCATGATATCCTTTGCATTTAATACGCATTCACACATTATAGTACACATTTACTAGCTAGCTACAGGTCTTACTCACATATTTTGTATATGTCCACAGTAATTATTGTGCTACAGGCATATGTAGTTGTTTATGTAGTTCAAACATTCTTGTCTTTGTATCATTCCAGATTATATGTATTATCAGCTATAGCTGCAGCTGTAGTCTAGTCAGATTGCTCAAATGTGACTTCTTCTTAACTTGACAGCATCAGCATTGCTTAGTACTATTCAGGACAGGTATAGTACCTTGGTACATGTTCCAGGCAAATGTCTTAACAGTTTCTGTGATTATTGTCCTGTACATTTCTTTTTGATATATTGTGTCCAAAACAAGATCTGTATTCAAACTCAGATTTTTATTTTGTATTTTACTGAAGTCTTTACAAACTCAGTAAAACTTAACCAGCTTGGTAAATTGTAAAATGTGAAACTGAAAGCGTGCGGATTTGTGCTCATAACTGGGGCACTTGGAGGGATGTAAGGGAACCTGAGATAAGCACTTAATTTATCCTCTGTCTGGAGATTTAAACAAATGTCCAAGGGACTGTTGTGATAATTGTTTCTTTTAAACATGAAAAAGTTCTATAAGGATTCCAATAAAATTCAACCTATCATGGGATTGAAGCAGTTTGCCTTTGAAAGAGACAAACTACTTTCTTTCTAAAGAAGAAGATATTGAAATATAATGTTTTTAAAATTTCTTCATAAGCATAAGATTACGGACAATGAAAATGTAGCATTTTTGAGTGCATTAAGGAGGAGTTAGAATGTAAAAGAGGAGAAAAACATGTCTTACAGTATGGTGTATACTGCTGAGGTGACTGATAGTTCAGATAATTTAAAAAAATCTTTTGAATCGAACACTTCTTTCACAAAGAAAAAAAAATCTAAGAATTTATTTCAGGAAAGAATTTCAGGAAAGTCTGCTTTAGTAAAACAGAAAATTATTAGTGGAGATTATCTTAGATTGGCTCAGGTGATTCATCTTTCATGTATGGGAGACAGTAGGTTATGAGGTAAATTAGAACATGGTCAGCTCAAACATTTGGTTTGTGAAATGAGAATGGAAAGCATCTACCATACTTCAGACTAGCAATGGTGATATTTTATTTATGACATGCATTTTAAAATATATATTAAATTAAAAAAATCAAAAAAATATATTCTAAAGCAAGTTAGGAACAAACTTTTCTTTTTGGTAATGTGTCTGGCAAGCAGAAAATTTAATTTTTTTAATTAATTTTAATATTTTTTTAAAATATTTTTTCCTCAGGGATGTCTGAAAGATAAAAATTATTCATCTCCAAAAAGAAATGTCGTTGTGTTTAATAGGTCTAAATTTAGCTAGCATTTTGGAAGATAATAAAGGAATATTATTTTTTATCAGTAAAATACAATTAAAGAATGTACAATGATGTAGAGCATAAGACAGGAAAAGTATAGTGTGCAGAAAGGGAGTCTCTTTTATTTTTAATGAATAGTCAGTGTGTGGGGAGATCCACAGTAAAGTCGACTTCTCTGTTAAAAGATTCTGTATTCTCAGTTTCCAAGCCTTCTTTCCATGTCTATTTTTGTTCACAATGCCATTGCACAACAATGATGCTTTGCACTCTGTTGGGACTAGCTGCCACCTGTGTCTTCTTGCTTATTTCCCATAGACTTTCCAAAACATGTTCTCTGCCTTTTGCAAAGGTAAAACCATATTTTTTGTTCCACTCCAGGAAAATTGTAGACATAATTTTTCAGCCTAAGAAAATTATATTCAGTCAAACTCAGTAGGAATAAAAAAATTCACTTCACCTGTGATTGCCTCCTAAGGTGTTCATACTTGCTATCATTCATTTGTAATCATTCAGAAGCAGAACAAGCTTCAAGTATAGAATCATAGAACCACAGAATAGTTACAGCTGAAAAGGACCTTAAGATCATCTAGTTCCAACCCCCAAGTATGGAGAAGTATATATTTTTCTGAACAGGTAATTCTTTTGAAGCCACATATGAAGTTATATAAATGTAGCTGATAGGGTTTACATTCAGATTCTGCCTTAATCTGCACTAATCTGCATTACTGTGAAATACAGAAAAATCTCTTCAGGAACTGTATAGCACAAACAAGCCTTCTTCAAGAAGAAGAGGTTTGTGATCTCAGAGGTGGGGGAAACAGGAATGACTCTAGATTGTGTGTAAACAAATGAATGTAAGTCATTGTGAAATTTTGGGGTATTATCCTGGTCTGCTCCATCCTGGTTATGACAGATGTGGGGCATCTTTCTTTGGTGTCTAATGTAGGAACCCAACTGATTGGTCTCTGAAAACCATAAGGGCAGGGTGAGAGTTTGCAGGAGAGCAAGTTGCACTCCCATGAATTATTATGTATCAATTCTGTTTTCTCTAGTCCAAATGTGTACTCCAACTACGCAACTAATGAGAGGCGTGAGAGGGGACATGTGTCAGGCTGCCTGTCCAAGTCCTGATTTTCCGAGAAAAGAAACTTGCACCTTTAATTTCAACCAGTAGATCCTTAATATAGTTTTTCACCACCTTGTTAAGATTTCTGCCTGCTTAAGATGGTGTAAGTCACTTTCTGAACTTGCTACTGCTTTCATTTGTCTCAAAGAAGACCAGGTTGGATGAAGCCTTGGGTGATACGGTTTAGTGTGAGGTGTCCCTGCCCATGGCAGGGGGGTTGGAACTAGATGATCTTAAGGTCCTTTCCAACCCTAACTATTCTATGATCCTATGATTCTATAAAGAACAGCTATGCAGTGTTACAGTTATCAGTCTGTTAGAGATTATAGAATTACAGAATCACAGAATAGTTAGGGCTGGAAAGGACATTAAGATCATCTAGTTCCAGCCCTCCTGCCATAGTTGCTGAACGTGTGCATTTCTGTTTCTTTCCTGGAACATCATGAGCTCTCTTGAGCAGCTAATTTAGCACCTGAAAGGCTGCCCGTTTTTATGGTTATTTCTTTCTTATCAGAAAGCCTCTGCATGGTACAAGTCATTATGCATTTGAGACAAAGATATTGTTCTAATGGTACAAAATGTTTTAATATTAAGCTTTGTCTTGTCTTTGTATAGAGTTGAGGAAAGTACTCAGCTATTTTTACAAAGAACAAAAGAGGAACGAAAAATGAGTGGGATAAAATACTTAACATTAGCTCAAAACATTTGAATATGTAACAGCCGATAGAAGCCACATTTGACAAAAATAAGTACTTACATGCTGATTTATTCAGAGTTAAATGGAGATTGTCCATTAGATTGGCACTTTTTTGGGCAGAAAAAATAAAAAATAACATGATGCAAGGAAATTAAAAGGAAATGAAAGTAAAATTAGTTTGATAAGAGGCACCAAAATCTTTTACTTCTAAAAAAAAAAGAAAAAATAGTACAGTTTAGTGAAAAAAGTGAATATTACCAGTCTGCTTTGACAACCACTTACAAAAAGGTAACCTGATTCCTTGATTCTTCATCTTGTGGCATGTTGTACAATTGTTTACTCCTGGGCTATTTGACAAAGAAATGACAGCAAAGTAGTAAAGTGATTGGAGTTTAAAAGATAGTCGGAATATTAAATCAGAGTAGTATTGCCAAATTTAGCTATGAAAACACTACGAACATAAAATACTTTCATCTTTTGGCTTTTAAGACATTTTATTTCTTCATAACCATGAAGACACATCTTTGTATGGAGGTGTTATTTACCTAAGATTTTCTGTCTCAGAGAAACAGCAATCTCAGTGCTTTATTAGTTCATTCAAAAAATTAGGCAACCATGTGGCACATAGGATCCAAACTGCACCGAATTTTATGTTATGTTTGGCATTTCAAGGGTCAAAAATACGTTTTATTTCAAATCAGATGAAACACAGGAAAGCTTTCCAAAGCATGCAGTAACCCTAAGCATACTGATTCACAGCTGTTGTTGCCTGGACGTTGTGTCCTCCAGGCACCAGAGCTACGATATTCTCTCATCTCATAGTCACTTGTTCTGGGGCTTGGGGGTTTCTTTCCCACTTGTTGGTTTGTTTTTTTCCCCCAACATTACAATTTTCTTCTTTCTAGCAGCTGACTGGATCTTGTGACTGTCACTGACTGGTTCCAGTCTAGTGATCTTTCCACTTTTTTTTTTGCTTATTCATCTGATTTACAAAGCAAACCAGAAACCAGCTTTGTGCTGAGAGTTTGCTTATTCCTCTTTCCCATTTTCACCAGAATTTGCCTATTCACTGAGCATTAAAGAAGCCTCTGGAGATAAAAGAAAAAAATAATTACATAGCTTTTAATGAAAAAAAATGTACATATCAATAGTGCTTTTTTAACCTGAAAATCTGTGGAATGGTATTCTCAGGGTTAAGCAAATAACAAAAATAACCACACTTACTCAGCTAAATCTGAGTATGCCTAACAAGTCATCCAATCTCTACCACTAGGCAGCATTGGTTTAATGTGTCTTCCTTCCTGATAAATGAGCATGAAAACTAATGCCTCTGATTCCACAGTGCTGTCACACTTTGTTCCTCTACACAGTCTACTTAGAGCAGTGCTGTCTCTTTGTTGTTTAAAGGGGAAACAGTAAAAAAATCTTGTTGAATGGTGTACATCAGCCATCAATAGCCTTTCAACATGCATGGTTTATAACTGTAGTTTGCTCTGTTTAAATATCATCTGCATTCTTCAATTGAATTAATGCCTGCACACACACACGTAAAGGGATATAGTCAATATGCCAAAAGCTTCTGTAATTCTGGTTGGAGTTTTTTTTCACTGTATATGAATTGTGAATTATTTACCTCTGAGGACCCATCCTGTAGGTGATAACTTTGCATTTGCAAAACACTTAAATGTAGTATCCCAACAACATATTTATAGTTTGCTTCCACCCCAAATATCAGATAAAGTTTTTCTTAAGGTTTATCTGGAGGAAAGCAGTTTTTAATAGTGCTAATTGTATCTCATGTCCTAAAAGCAGCTTTTTTCCCTCAATAGTCACATGTGCCTATACAGTTGAAAAACAAGACAGTGGAGAAAAACCAAATAGATTTTTAAAATATCTGCCATCTAGTCTATTCTAAAAAAATATCTAATTATCTGGGAAATGTGTGTCTATAAGAAAATGTATACATGTATGAATAGATGTGTTCAGAACTGAAGTCTACTTATAAGCAACTCTGGCAGGGCATATTAATTATTCAGTTTTACGACATGTGGAAGTACATGACATGATAGTAAAAGCAACAACAACCAGAAAAGCCCTCTTCTATTTCTTATTGTTTTGTTTTAATTTCTTTTTTAATCAATAAACTATTTTCTTAAAAACATAGAATGTAAAGTAGACTTATAGAATGGTTCAGGTTGGAAGGAACCTTAAAAATCATGTAGTTTCAACCCTCCTGCTGTGGGCAGGGACACCTTCCACTAGCCCAGGTTGCTCAAAGCCCTATCCAACCTGGCCTTGAACACTTCCAGGGATGGAGCATTCACAACTTCTGTGGTCAACCTCTTCCAGTGCCTCACCTTCCTTGCAGTATATAGTTTCTTCCTAATGTCTAATACAATTCCACCCTCTTTCGTATTAAGCCCACTCCTCTTGTCCTGTCACTTCATGTCATTACAAAAAGTCCCTTTCCAGATTTCTTGTGGGACCCCTTTAGATACTAGAAAGCTGCTCTAAAGTCTCCCTGGAGCCTTCTCTTCTCCAGGCTGAACAACCCCAAATCTCTCAGCTTGTCTTCATAGGAGCAGTGCTCCAGTGTTCTGATCATCTTCATGGCCCTCCTCTGAATTTGATCACATGCTTCTTGTGTTTTGGACCCCAGAGCTGGACCAAGTACTCCAGGTGGGGTCTAACAACAGCAGAGTGGAAGGGGAGAATTCCTTGACTTGCTGGACACATTCTTTTGATGCAGCCCAGCATATGGTTGGCTTTCTGATCTGCAAGTGTACAGTGCTGGGCATGATGAGCTTCTCAACAACCAGCACCCGAAGACCTCCTCAGGGCTGCTCACAGTCCATTTTCCATCCAGCCTGTAGCTGTGCTTGGGATTGCCCTGACCCATGCACCTGTTAAGATCTCTCCTCTCTGGATGGCATCCCTTCTCATCATGAAGTACAGAGTTCAAATGGGAACAGGTGAAGAACATGCCTCATAGATAATGAGCATAATGGGCAACCTATTTTGCAAAACAAAATTTAAAGATTTTGGAAAAGTAAACCTTTGAAGAAATAGAGCAATTTTCTGTGAATATTATAGAGAGTAAATGCTGGGGAATTAATACTTAAGCTAAAGGTAATGCTGATACCAAAACTGATGATCAGATATTAATTCAGCAGAGGAGGCATATCTCTAGAGAAAGGTAATCTGGAATAATTTTCTAAAAAGACTAGTGGAGGCAGAAATATAACTTGTTTTAAACTGAAGCTTGATGCATTTATGGGAAGAATCATATGACAGTTTCCTTTTATACCAAGAGATTGGAGCTGATGGTTTAGCAAATCCCTTCCACTCTGCTGTTTTTTTGTCATGATATTTTTATGCTGTGATTTTCAACACTTTTCAGATTGCCATCTGAGCCACTTCATAAATCTGCCTTTACAGCAGCTGAATTGATTTTTGCTACTCTAGCAAAGTAAGCCTTATAATCCAGAATTTATTTCACAGCAAACCTTTGAAAAATGCATAATAACTGTTAGTGTTACTAGTTTTCTTTCTTTTTAAAAATGAAAAACAGATTGCTAATAATTTAATTTTAGTGCTATTATATGTCTATGTCAATTACACTCAATTGCATCTGTAGCCCTGGGAATTAATCTGACAGTGATATTACACTTTACAGCTATGCTATATCCACATACATGCAATGCACCCACTAGAAACTTCTTTTTCCCTAGCGACTTGTCTTTTATTTTTCAGTTCTTCCATACACACTAAAATATCCATGCAACACTGTAATTATTATTATTCTTTTCTTTTTAACCATAAACAGATGTGAAATGCACTAACAAGCTGTGGGAGAGCAAAAGAGAAAAAGGGAGACTAAAATGTTTCTATGAGGAACTATGAAAGGTGAAAAAGATAAAGACCAATCTGGCTTTGGGGTCTGGGCTGAGGTTCTCTTTCATTGTGCTTAATGACAATGGCTGACGACAGAATTATTAATACAATAGAATTATTGATCATTAAACCAATCTGGTATGTGCTTTCAGCTATGCCATGACCTCTATACTTTGGAACACATGTAATGGGAATTATTAATAGTTACACCTTTCTTTTCCCCTCTCAGAGGGCCAACCTGTGAAGGAGACACCCTTCCACACCTTCCCCTCCTCTAAAAGGAAGGAGCTCAGGCACAGAGCTGCCCACTTGCTGCTTCCCTGGCCCTTTAAGCCCATGGTCCCACTACTGGCATCTGGGGTCCTAAAGAAAAAACATTTTCAATTTAGATATGACAGAACAGACCAGTCAGAAATCTAGTGTAAGATAAAAGGCAAAAAAACACAGTCACAAAATGACTCAGAACACATTTTGTTGACTTGATGTGATTTTACTCTTAAAATCTTTATGTGTTTATCCACATATTCTATTGACTTGTTTGGGTTTTTTTAAATGTGGAAATAATTGGACTTTCGGGTTATTTGCAAATGGCCATTGATGTTCAAGACAGTTGACAGCTTAGGTAAGCCCCAGTGATATCTATTTACAGTTCATGTAATTTTGGCTGTCGTGGCTCTTGTGCTTCAACGCATAATTTGAATCAGGAAATCATAGGTTTAAAAGTTTGCCATGTTTGTTTTGATTTGTTTTTTCCATTAGCAGTGTCTCCATTTCCAAATGGTGTTCACTTACAACTTACATTCACTTTCTAAATTTCCATGTTATGCATGGGTAGTGTTTTCATTTCCATGTGTTTATGAGTTTAATTTTTTGTGGTTTGTTAGTGTGTCACTTGTCTATTCACCTTTCACTTAAGTAGATTTTTCTTGAGAGTTTCAAGTTTGGTGTAAATATGATGTACAATTTATTTTAGGAATTTTTCTACTTTAATAATACTCATTTATAACTTATCTTGAAAGTTTTCTGTCTTATAAATATTTTCTATCTACCTTCTTAAAGGATTTATTCAGCATAAAATAGAAAAAGAGAGAGGAAATTCTAAGACAACATGATTTTTTTTTTCCCAGGCAGATAGAACATCTCCAAATATAGGAAACCAAAAGGCATTACTATAGGAAAACAGATATAAAATAATTTTAAATACAGATATATGTAGCAAAATGTAGCCAGTAATTTTCCAGACATCCTGCAGTAAAAGAACAGAGGGATGGCCTGCTTTCTAGAGGGACAGATGAAAAGGGTGAATGTAGGTTGGCTGTTTTGCCAAACTGAAGCAGTTTCAGGGCACAGGAGTTGGGGGTACCTGAGACAGCAGTGAAGCATCATTTGTTCACGTTCCTGCTGTTTGGTAGTGAAGAAGCCCAGAGGTTAGAAGAAATTTTGGTATATCTACTAGGCAAGAGGTTTTTTTGTGTTCTGGAGTGGCTATTAGTTATTTTGGCTGGCAGCTTTATACTGCTGACAGCAGTAAGATGCAGATGTTCAAGATGGATATTAACACATGGTCTGCTTTCCTTCTGTACATGCGCTGAAATTCAGATAAATTATAGAAAAAAATGCACATATTGTGTTTAAAGGGCATGTATATGCATTTTTTCATTATTATTTATTTTTAAATTTAAGTATGCAAACAAAATACCTTTTGAGTGACTATGAAGATCTTTGTATAGAAACTCTACCATACTCCTCTATAGATACGGAAGCATTACTTTCTATCTTCTCTTTGTCCTTTTCAGGGAATGACAGTGGGTTCTTGGTATGAGATCCCTCACTGCCTGTCCAGGTGGCAGTGCTGCACCGTATTTAGCTGTTCCATAAAGTCTGTGGATTCATGTTTACAAAGTTCAAGGAAACGTCAGAATGCAACACCATCAATGCACAACATTTGAAGAGGAGCTGGTCCAAATTCCGTTCTTTCTTCACTTGGTATGTGACCATGGGAGGCTTTTACTTTTGCTGTCTAATGTCAAACCAAGTCACATAAGATGTGGGAGAAGAACATGCCAAACAAGATAACAGGTTCATATCATACACAAACCAATAGCAGTTTGGTGGAGAGAGTTAAAACAGTTTACTTCACTATTCTGCAGGAAATTACTCCAATGAAAATTGCTTCTTTATCTATTGCTTCCTATCCTTCCCTACTAGGTAGTGGCTATGAAACATTCTTTATTCAGTTAAGAATCAAACGCATATAAAACTCATTTAAAATCTCAAAATTATTTCTGCCATTTCCTAACTTTAGATTGAGTTAAAATTGATCCTGCAGTCATTTTTAACTCACTGAGGATGGTGCATCCTTGTAGTTATTTTTCGACCATTTTTGTGTTTCTGTATACAACAAATTAAGCTTTCCCATCAGATGTGTTCACTTTTCTCCAAAACACACTCAGCTGACAAATGCAAATGATTTGGCATGGCTGCAGTTTTACTGAAGGATCAGAGGGCATTTTCACGTCCTAGGTTGGATTATGTTCTCTAGACATGCTATTTAATGTATGCCAAAATTAAACCTGGGAACACAGCATCCTTTCTAATGCCTATACTTTCTGCTGGAAGATATTCTGATCTGAAGAGTGGTGATCTGTATGACAATACATTTCCCATGTCACAAGAAGCATCTGTCAAGATTGAACCTGCATTACCAAGCCCACTTACTTGTCAAATTATAGACAATGAGTCTGAGAAAGTCCTGTTTGAAAGATGTAAAGCCAAAGCTCCCTTTAATTCCTCAATAAGCAGAAGAGAATAAAATGCAACAGATGAAATTAGATAGGGAGAGCTATGAAAAGAATTGTCTTCACTCACATTTCCTCTTGCGGAATCGTTTTTATGGAAGAGCATGGGAAACAAAGTGAAAAGGAGCTGTGTTCAGCAGAATTATTCTCTCACACAAAATTGAGCATGCTTAACATATAATAAGAAAGATTTGGATTGAAAGGGACATTTAAAAACCATCTAGTCCATTCTCCTAGCCATGGGCAGAGACATCTCCCATTAGACTGGGTTGCTCAAAGCCCTACCCAACCTGACCTTAAACACTTCCAGGTCTGGGGCATCCACAGCTTCTGCGGATAACTTGTTCCAGTATTTTACCAGCCTTATAGTAAAGAATTTATTCCTTATGTCCAATTTAAATCTACCTTCTTTTAGTTTAAAAACACTGTCTTTTGTCCTGTCACTATAGGTAAAAAGTCTGTCCCCATCTTTCTTAGAAGCCCCCTTTAAGTATGGAAAGGCCACAGGAAGGTCTCACTGTAGCCTTCTCCAGGCTGAAGAATCCCAACTACCTCAGTCTTTCTTCATAGAAGAGGTGCTCTAGCCTTCTAAGCATTTTTGTAGCCTAGCTCTGGACTTGCTGTACCAGATTAATGTCTGTCTTGTAGTAGGTAACCCAAAGCTGAATGTGATACTCCAGGTGGGGTCTCAGGAGAGCAGAGGGGGAGCACCAGCTCCCTTGACCTGCTTACCAGGTTTGATTGATGATACCAGATGAACTGTTGCTGTTTTCATGATTCGCAACTACAATAAGACAAGTACTTTGAAAAATCTGGGAAGGTGGTATTCAGGAAGATACTCTCCTGGGCATTAGGAAACAGGATGGAAGTACAAGCCTTGCATGGAATTCCTCTCAGTTCAGCAACATCTCTATTATCAGATCCTTACAGGATGGACAGACACTCTGTTATCAATAGAAGTGTGTGAGTTTCCAGTTTTCAATATAAGACTAACCCACTACCCTCACCTCTTCTGTATGGAAGCAGTGCAACACTGCTGGTCAAGTCAACATTATACACTACATTTTTATGTTGACTTCACATTCCTCATAGTCCAAATTCTAGAGTGGTTTTGGGATTAGTATTTTTGTTTCTTCTGTAATGCTTCAATCCTGTTAAAATCAAACCTGAGAGGATAGCATTGTGATATCAGCCTGTTTCTAAAGAGATGAGAACTTGCCAATATTTTTCATGATGAGTCTAATGACTCATATCTTTTCATATAGTGCAGCTGGTAGTTATTGGCCTTTGCCACAGCACACATTTTTCTGAAATTTGGCTTGCTTCTTCATGTCAGGTTATTGGTGTCATGACATTACCTTCAGGAACTCCTCAAATAGTTTGACTGCTATTCAGTTTTGGCATTAAAAGTGATTTTACCAGAGTATCTATGGCTGGCTTTGCAATCTCAGTTTCTTTCATAAGCCAATCCTTTCTGTCAAAGAATTGAGGAGACATGAGGCTTAATTCAAAGCCTACGAACATATATATATATATATATATATATATATTTCCCATAGGCTTTGAAACATGTCATAAATGTCCTGTAAAGAAATTTAACAATTCTTATCTACCCTTTGAATTAGTGAGATTTTAAAGTGGATCAACCCTGTACCACTGTATTTTGAGGAGAACTAACAACAGTTGATTAATTTCTCTTGATAAATTGCTTGATTGTACAACCAACCATCTACTGACATCAGTATTAAAATCTGAATAACTCCTTTACATTATGAAGTTTAGTTTGTTTCTTACTTGTTTCATTATTTTAAATTAACGTCTTTAACATGGTGATCGTGGGACAACACGCATCATACAAACAAATTAAAAAAATCATGATGTATAATACACACAATCAACTAACTACTGGAGTTTGAAATTTCTGAAATCATGATGAGGTGGTACAAAAAATAAGCTATAAAGAAGCAACATTATTGAAACTATTCTGTGCCCAACTATGTCTGACTCAAATCATATACTGAAAAACAACCACATTTGCAAAGTAGGGCCAGACTGAATTATGAACTGTAGCCAGTTGTGTGGACCAAGACTTACAGTGAAAACAAAAAGATATATTTGAGGAAGACTACAGTGGAAGATTCTTCAGGATTCTATTTTGAGCTACAGTAATTGAGTGAAAGTTTAGTGTGTTCAGAACTGACATTACAATTCATAGTACTGCCAGTTGGAAAGCCAGTGTTTTTTATTTTGGATTGTTTCTATTTGGGTTGAATAGGCATTTAAAAGTTGCTGACAAATACCGTGAAATATTCAAATAGAATACGGAAAAAATAAAATATGGTAATTTTAAAAGGATTTGACATGATGAGATAACAGTACAAGCTGGCTGTATATTTATTATGGCAGGAGTTATTTCCCTAATATTAAAAAGAAAAAAAAAAGTAATTAAAAAGAAAAAAAAAGCTCAGACTGAGCATATGTTAGGGGCATGGAAGTGCATTTCATGATTGCATTTTACATACAAGAAGCTGACTAGTAAGACCTTTTTTATCACAAGAAACCCAAAAAGTATATTCTGCAAATTGTAGATCATGTCACATTTCAGGTAACTATGTTTTAATGTTTCATACTCTCTGCCTATGTCTTCAACTAGTGTTTTCAAGTGACTAGCTACCAAGCTGATGCTGGAGGTTCTTCGATACGCAGAAAGGGAAAAAAGGCCAAAAAAAAAAAAACCAACAAAGAGCAACAAAACAAAAGGCACAAACAAACAAGTGAAAACCCAACAAACAAACCACCTTGTTTTTTACATACCAGAAAAGGAGTTCATGTTAAGGACAAAAAGCAACAGTTTTGATCCTTTTCAATCCTAGGTCATCAATTCTGTTGTTTATTGTTTCTTTGCTTTTAAAAGAAAAAAAAAAAGTGCAGAAAACCCCCACAAAAATAGTGCATTTTTTTTCTGTCTTGTTTGCTAGACTGAAATTATTTCAGCAGTCAAATTAACTCAATTAGTTACCACAGGTTAACCTAGAACACAGATTATGACATCTGCTTGTCTGTAATTTTTGTAGATTGCTGCCCAATAGTGTTAGTGATGTAATTCTGGGTAATTCATCCCCCAAATCTAAGCAGCTCAAGTTGCACGCATTTATCATGGGACTAAAGATCATGCCCAGGTGTAACTGTAAACCTGTTACCTCAGGGTTGCTGATTTTTTTATTTTTACTGTACCCATACCAGCTATAAATGGCACTTTCACCTTGCAATCGTAACAGTATTAATAATGACCATTTCTCTAAAATTTTCTTTCAGTATTAAAAAATCTAAGATTAGTAACATTTGATGAACTTCTATTTTTTTTTTTGTTGAAGTTGAATTTCTTCGTTATTATGTTTTGAACCAAGAAAAGGTCTTTAAAAATACAGTTTTCTGAACAGAAGATGGCAAAAACACTGAAGCAAGCCATAATATTGGAAATGTTTTACAGTATAATACTGTACTAATTTCCCTTCTAGCCAATATATCCTGAATCTCCCACTCCCAAGGAAAACCTTAAAGCAGATTATTCCTTCTGCTGGAGTACTGACCGTCTTGAGAGAGAAGAAGTTGCTTATTTTATCTAAGATGACATGTCTGACAAGAATAGTTTATTAGTAGACAAGGTTTGTAATGAAAGACAACCTAAATGGAAGATATCTTCTGAATTAAACTGAAGACACAGGATCAAATTACTCTTGCTAAAAGAGTTGCTGCTATGAGATTTAAAGAAATGATATTTTATGAGTAGTTTTTTTGAAATGGATTTCTTTTTCTCAGTATTAGCTTTGTGCCCACAAAAAAGAGATACTATAGCCTGAAGAAAAAATTTAGCAGAGAAAAATTCTAGAGTGATTTGGGGTTAAGAATGTTCTCTTACGTGTAATATTTCATTCTTGTTAAATTTGCACTCCAATGCTTTAGGTATCTGCTAGCTCCTAGAAAGTTATTTCTTCACTGTTGATAATCAAATTTTGCCCAGAGCAGCTTGAATAGTAACCTAAACAAAAAAAAACAACCTCAAACTAGCTAAAACCTCAACATATCACTGCTCTCCCATAATGTTGTACCTTCCTTAAATACACTTCAGAAAGTATAGACCTTGTGTCTTAAAATTGTGTAAACAAGAAGTGATTGATGCCACTTGCCTAAACACTACTGTTTGAATTTCACTTTCCTCTGTTAATAATGTGTTAAAATCAATATATTATTCCTATAGATGAAAAGAATCCTCAAAAGAAACATTAAGAAAAAGACAGCTATATTTTGTTGTGTTTTACGTATGTTTGTGTTTCAGCTTTTTGTTATTAAAAAAAAAGAAAAAAAGGTAAAGAATAGCACACTAAAAAGATTGGAGCTGTACCCTGAAAGCTCAGTTCTCAGATTCAGTGTGAGAAAGTGTGCAAGGTGGATCTATACCATAAGATGCAGCCCTAGGAAAATATATGAAGAAGTGTAAACCACAAATTGTACCACCTGGGTGTTATTCCCAAGTTAGTGGGTCCATAGACACAGACCTAAAAAGCCCAACTGCAGTCTTATGTTGACAAGGATGTCTCACTTTCAAAACCTGACCAAAAGACTTTTCAGTAATTTGTCCTATAGTACATTGGACAACCTGATTGTCAAGATACCCATCCATGGTATCTCTCCGCTATTTATGTGCACATGTACTTACGTGTTACTGTCATGGGTTCAGCTGTGGCAGTCATTTTTCCCCTTCTTGTGGCTGGTGCAGTGCTGTGTTTTGACTTCTGGGCTGGGAGCGGTTGCTTGATGGCGAGCATGTTTTGGGGGTGTTTTTGTTCAAGGCTTTTTCTGAGCACGTGCTCCAGCCCAGGTGGAGGAGGGGAGGCTGGGAGGAAGGAGAGACAGGACACCTGACCCAGGCTAGCCAATGAGGTATTCCATACCATAGCACGTGATGCCCAGGATGCAACTGGGAGAGAGAGAGCTGGAGTGGTGGAGCTCTGGAGGAAAATGGAGGAGGGAGCACGAGGTGCTCGGCCGGGCAGGGTGGAGTGAGTTATGGGTTGGTGGCTGGTGGGGTGTTGTATTCTCTTCACTTGTTGTTTGCTGTATCATTATTATTTGTAGTATTAATGGAAGTTGATTTGTGTTGTGCCTTAGCAATTAAACCGTTCTTGTCTCAATCCGTGAGGGCTACATTCTTTGGATTCTCCTTCCTAACTCTCCGGGAGTTGGGGGACTTGGTTTAAACCACGACAGTTACTAAGACAAGAGAAGAAAGAATGGGGAAGCAATGACCTCTGCAGACTGTCTTCACTGAAGAAGCATAAACTGGTGTGAGTTGCAGATAGTAACAAATTTAAAAAAAAAAAAACAAACCCACAAGAATTAAAAAATAATTTTAATAAGAATTTTTACATTACTGAGAAGATTTCTTGTTAAGATAATAATGTAGAAATTTCTTAAAAGTATTGTTTAAAAGACTGTTGTCACCAAAAGTGTGTTTTAGTAAATTATATATTGGTAGTGTAACTATAATTTTGATAAAATGAGAAAAAAAGTATTTCCAGTGATTTGAAAGGAAAATAACAAAAGCTTTCTGGAATTCTGCACTTGCAGAAGACAATGAAAATTTTTGAAGCAAGAATAGGCATCCAGTAAAGTCAACCCATCTTTTATGAGATTACCAAATTAAAGATTGTATTTTATATTATGAATATTTAAAACAGAAATTACATAAAATCAATCAACTGGATAAGGAAGATCTTTTTTTAAACAATTTTTGCCAGACTTCATTGTCTCATTAATGTCACAGTTCTCTGAATGTTTAAATCTACTAGCTGTCATGTCCTTTGCAGTATGGTGAGCCAAGATGTGCCATTAATATAGGGATTATCATAGAATCATAGAATCATAGAATAGTTAGGTTTGGAAAGGACCTTAAGATCACCTAGTTCCAACCCCCCTGCCATGGGCAGGGACACCTCACACCAAATCGTATCACCCAAGGCTTCATTCAACCTGGCCTTGAACTCTGCCAGGGATGGAGCATCAGGATTAGAGCTATATATGGAGATTACCACTTCGTGGTAGACATTTTAGCATGCAAACAAATCATGTTTTCCAGGTGAGTTGAGCATTGTACTGTCTGCTCTTACTGGACATGTGAGATTAAGAAGTGCTTTTGAGTTCAAAGGTTCAGGGAATGGCTCATCTCTTCCTGACTCCATCTTGAAGAAGTTGTCCATGTATGTGCCACAACATTTGTTGCCATCAATAGCATGTTTAGGTTTCCACAGAGAAGAAACTAGCTGGTCCACAATCTGGACATTTGAGGACACTGGTCATAAAATTCACCTATTAGCCACATATATGAAATCATAGAATAATCACTATGTTATGCTGCTTAAGGGAAATTTTATTTGACAAATAATGGTGCTTCCCTAAATTCACTCTCAAAATTTGATAGAACTAAATTTAGATAAAGTTAACATAAAAACTTTTGACATTCATTCTTCTAGCCCCTTCCCATCACTAATGAATTGTGAATTCTAATGTTGCCTCATGTTTCCTTCTGACCAAACTTCTAACATCTTAAAATTAATTTATCTTAGAAAAGTAGGCAAGCTATATAAAATTATACAAATCCTCCATATTATTTTTTGTTGATTATTTGTATAAAAATACCTCTGAGTTACACTTTTCAGTATGAAATGCTTTCAATATTGCCTTTCTATCTCACTATTTTTTCTAAACCATGTCTACCCTGTTGACACTTAGCTGTCATTCTCTAATTCCCCCAGACGTAAAAACAAAATATTTTTTCTTTAAATATTGTACTGAGAGAAAAACTGGGGAAATAATTATTTTTTATCACTGGCCTCACCAACACTTGCATCAACTCTCACTATTAACAGTTGTGTATTTCAATGTCTTCTGTGGAATTATATTTGATAGGAGCAAAATATATTTAACCAATTGCGTTTAACATGATAGTTGTTCCTGTAAATTAAACTAAAGCTGTATCAAATGAAAGATCTTCTTGAGTATAAGCTTATCTTTGCCATCAGCTCCTATATTAAAACAGTCTAAGAAGAAACTAATCTATACTTACAGAATTGGGCAAAACCACATTACTTTTTAAACTTTGCACTGTCTGCAGCTGGGAAAATAAAAAGAAGTGATCTGCCAGCAAGATTTACTTTATTACCATTATAAATAATTACCAGTCTACTTCAAGTTTATTGTCAACAGTAGGAATTTTGCTTCATCATGAAAAAAGTTGAATTGTTAAAGTTGGAGCTTGTCTCTGATAGCATTTATTTTCCTGACTACAGTTGTCCCTCATGTCATTCAATTGTTGTAAAACTAATTATCTGGGGTTCAGAAAATACAATTAGTGGCTTAAAACTGCATGGCAAAGATTATTAACAGTTGCCATCTATAAACTTAAGGGAAAAAAATGCCACATTTATGTCCCTTTGTTCATACTGGAGTTAATCAAATGCTTAGAGAACTGAAGCACAGTTAGCATAATACTATTGGACTCTGGACTTTTGTTACAGAATTTGACCATATGTTTTATGACAATTCGCTTTTTTCAAGAAGTGCAGTCTCTCTGTAAATTATCCAAAAATAATTTGGAGTCCTCTCAAATTAATCTGCCATTTGATTCATTCTGAGATAATTTACTGCATGTTTGTACCAGCAGAGAAATTGGCTGCTCCATGATAGCTATTTTCAAAACTGAAAATGCAGGGAAATACAATTAAAATCTGATGTGCTGAGTTTATTGGTCTGGACACAGAATCCCATAAGCTGTATTCTTTTCCAATGTGATTTAGCACATTCCCCAGTGTTACACACTGTTGTAAGCATTTACAAAACCATATCAGCTATAGCTTGGATAGTTCTGCTTCGCTGTTCAATATCAAGATCAATTGACTGAATTGCATGTAGACTCTTCATAATTCTTCATTATATTATCTTATAATATAAAACATTGAGCTGTTGTTGAGCAAGGAAGGGAAATTTTTGAAGGAAAATTTTCCAAAATACAAACTGGGTCATAGAAATTAGAAGAAAATTAGAAGATGATATCATGAAGGCCAAGGGAAGAACAAGAAGTTGAGATGAAGTCTTATTCCCTTGATATTATTTATTGTGTTCATTTATATCAGTAAGGCTTGCTAGTAAATTCTGGGAAAGTGAATCAAGATAGAATATGAACATGAAGAAGGCAGATTCGGTCCTCATTTGAGTGAATTTCTTCACCTGATCCATTTCTGATAAAGACTAAACAACGAAAAGTTTGAAATCCAGTTCACTTGAGGCAAATACTTTCAAGAGTTGTAAAGTGAAAGCATGCAGTACAACAGCTTATAAAAGGAAATCTAAAGATTCAGCAGAAAGCAAGTCACAGCAATTTATACTGATTCTCAGAATACTTGTACTCTATATGAACAAAGGTTTTCCTTAAAAACATGGCAAAACCTGACAAGTATTATTATTAAATCTTGTTCACAGAGAATTTTCAAAGAAAAACTATAGAATGTGTTATATAACAGTAACAGAACTGCTTACCTTTTCAGCAACTCATGAAGACTACTACTAGAAATAGAGGTATATAAACCAAAACCATAATCCAGACATGACAAAATTATGCTTATCCCCTTACTATGTTTAAATAGTGGTGTAATATTTCAGAACTCTTGTGAACTCACACTTATGATCTAGTTACTTTGGACTACCCCATTCTCCTACATCTGTTTGTACATACTGTAATCTATAGCATATATACAGGAATGGAATGGAACAGAATAATTTTTCATTTCTGGATAAGCTAAAATGAATTAATGATTTGACTTCATTTCCTGTGAGTGCTACAGAGATTTTTTTTTATTATTATTTTAACTGACTGCACCTCGTAATCTGTACACAAAAAACGGAAATAGCCAGTAAGAAAAGCTGCACAAACTGAAAACCAGCAAGTTTAACAGTGGCAACTGAAAAAAGCTTCATTTTGGCTGGGATCTTTTATAGTAAGCCCTGGTGCTCTGCAGCAAGCAAACAGCAATAGCTTTACATATATGAATCTATAAACTCCTTCCTAAAATGAAAAAACAAAATCCCCAGACCTACAATAGTATCTTATTGGCACAATTTAATTACTCAGAAAATTGTGTCACTGTTGTTTAAATTCTCAGGTATGAGCATTTGAATGAACAAAACAACCCTTCTTGAAAATATTCTTAAAGTGGGGTACAAAGTAGCAATAGAATTTCACCTCTGACTTGCCAGAAATATTAATAGATAACCTCCCTTTAGTCATCATATTCTAATTAAGTGATCCTTATCTAATTTTTACTTCTTTTCATACTCATTGAGCTGAGATGAAAGCAAAAGCACAAATACTGAAACAGCACCAGCTGTTATCATGTTAGTTTCATTGTATGACAAATCAGAGGTGCAAGCAGGGTCATCATATTTCCAGACCATTTGTTTAAAATTACTCTGCTTTGTTCTCACATAATCAGGAATGATCTCATCCAATCAAATTTCATCAAACATTATACAATCAGAGACAAGCTTCAGCATACTCTCATACCTCCTGAAATGAATTTTAAAAGGATTTCATCTGTGACCAAAGGTATAAATAGATTCAGTCTTTAGAAAGCTCTGAAATGGAAAAATATCTTTCCATTGGAAATGTACTATTTTGGTCTAAGCTATGTCCTTTATTTTTACATTGATTTCAGCATTGCATCCATAGGTTAAGTTTAGTCTCTTCTATTTAATGAATTTAACACTTTATTCTTTACAGAGTTCACATTTCATGCGGAATGAAGGATATGAATTTGGGTTATCTCAGTTTACCATAGAGAATCTATTAGGATATTACCCCTTTAAAGTAGTATGTAGTAATACACTCTGTAGAAGTGAGTTGATTTGAATGCAGAGATGTGCCCTGAAATACTGTCATATTAATTAGGAACATATACACGTGAAGACACTTTGGGAATATAAGATTCATGCAAGTATTATTGTCACTAGAATGTATAAACCGAACAAAAGAAATTTCCCAGACCCAGTCAAAAAATGTAATCAGTAACACAAAATAATTAGTGCAGCAAAGAAATATTTCTAAAGAATTAGAGTGAAAGAATTACTTCTCATTTTAAGAAAACATCAGTAATTTACCACATGTGAGACTCTGTTATCTTAAAACGTTTATTAAAGTTAACTGGGGTTTTGTTCACCTTTCTAAACACTGTGCCAGTGCAACTGCAGTGATAACAGGGAAAGATTTTAGTGAAGGCAAAGAATGTGATTAGTCTCTAGTAAGACTGGTGTCAGTTAGGACTTATCACATTTAAAAATACTGATTGCAATGATGCAATAGTGCTTGTAGAACCGAACTAGCACACAGTACAAGTTCTGTCAACATTTGTTCATGACTTGGGGAAGCAACATCTTTAAATAGGTAAATTGAGGCGGACAGACTTCATAGAATTTGCCTTTAACATTTTCTTTGAAAAAACTAGAGCAGCAATCCAGCCTACAGACTTCCTAGCACATATTTGTAACAGTATGCATATGAAAAAGATTGGGCAACATCCACTCCGAACATACATTGTTCATTAAGTAATGCCACCTAGTCAGCAAATGAAGGAAGAAGAGATTCAGCTTTCACTGATGTAACTAGTTATTTAAAAATCATTTCTATGTAAGAGGTGGCTCCCGGTATATCAGAGTCCTACTGAAGGCAAGCAACTTTCATTCTTCCTATTTAGGAGGAAATAGAGGGATATGCAGTGTAATGTGAAACCAATTGAAATCCTTTAGAAAACCCCTAAGAATGTTAAGCTCTAAAAGCAAAAATGTCTCACCGACCTGCTCTCACTGAAAGAATAAGATATACATAAGATCCACAGCTCCAACTACTACAATTTCAGGATAATGACAGTAAATCAGCTCAGTGAAGAGAAGTTCTTTCTGTAAGTAATTTCAGTAACATTTTGGTTAATTTCTTTGCTTTTTTAATTGCTTGTGACCGTTGATTGTTTTGTTGTTACTAATAATTGCTAGTATTTTAATTTTTATGTCTTCTTGTTTTGAGGTAAGAAAGTAACACTGGTTATTTTAGAATCTGATACATGTATAATGAATGATCTTGAGAAATTTTAGCAATACTCTACCCACTTGAGCACATGCATATGCAGTACTGTATGTATAGATGTATGCATATATATAATTATGTATATACAGAACTGTACATGCCCTAAAAATGTGGATTCTCATATGAAAAATGAGAATTAAATGAAGAATTGCGGATAAGGAAATGTCACAAAGTGCTGAACAGTGCGGCAGGAGGGCATTTTACAGTTACCATAAGTGTCAATCCAGGCTGCCGAACATGCAGCAATGTATTGGACTGTATGTTTGAGTTGCAAGGGCCATGGTAGGGGAAAGGAAGTATTAATAAGTGTTTTATACTTTTATCTTTTTAGCCATGTAACCTCTTAATACTTTCTTTGTAACTGCACTGTTGTAAATTTTTAGAGCTTAATGATGACTTTACATAACATCGCTAGGCTGTGCCATTGGAGGCTGCTATAGCTATTGAAAAGGATCTCCCACTGCTGTCTCACTCCTTGCTCTTGACAATTCTCCTGACCTCTTACTTAGTTTCCACTGTGTTTGAAGAGGCTGCCAGGTGTCAGGGTTCACTTTAGTTGCAAATAGATAAGTAAGGATATGCACAGAAATAAGAAAAGAGAATCTCCTAAAATATCTTACAAATAATCTATATACAGTTTGGCCATTGCTGAGGAAATTGTTAACTTGCTGGAAAACTACATGAAGATTATGAGTCTTCAGAGGAGACTGAGGGGTGACCTCATCAGTGTTTACAAATATATAAAGGGTGGGTGTCAGGATGATGGAGCTAGGCTTTTTTCAGCGATATCCAGTGACAGGACAAGGGGCAATGGGTGTAAACTGGAGCATAGGAGGTTCCATGTTAACATCAGGAAGAACTTCTTTACTATAAGAGTGACAGAGCACTGGAACAGGTTGCCCAGGGGGGTTGTGGAGTCTCCTACGCTGGAGATATTCAAGGCCCGCCTGGACAAGTTCCTGTGTGATGTACTCTAGGTTACCCTGCTCTTGCAGGGGGGTTGAACTAGATGATCTTTCGAGGTCCCTTCCAACCCTTGGGATTCTGTGATTCTGTGATTCAGGAAATCTTGATTAATACATTATGTAATTAATTGATGAACACTGCTGTTTTGTGAATTGCCTTTGTGTACCCATTTTTCTAAAAATACACTCCATGCATATTCATCAGAATACCTTTAAAGCTCAGAGAGAGGCTTTTAATCTTAAATTATGTGATCAGAGCAGAAAGTTAGTTCACTAAACACTTGGCCATGGATGGGAGAATCAGCTTACAGAGTGCTGATTGGGAATAAATATTCCTCAAATAAGAAAAAAAAAATGGCAGAGGTAAAAAAGGATAGATGACATCCTCAAAAACCTGGGGCTGAGAAGTTTATGAAGACTATCAGAGGCAGGGCTGTTTATATTTAGGTATGGGACTGAAAAGTACAAGCAGTGTTAGTAAAACTGAACCAGGCACAAGTAGGTTTCTGAACCAGAGGTCTGATCTTGTCCCACAGGTTTCTATAGTTAGTGAGAAAATGGGAGACACAAAATGTAACTCTTTCTGTCCCATTCTTAATGTTGCTTGGTAAGAATGAGAACATTTTTGAAACCTATACAAAAGTTACTTGTGTATGTGTGGGTGGTGGGTTCTGATTATTTTTCACCACTGGACATTCTTTAAATCTCCCAAGAGTGCTCACCCGGATAAGCTTCTGCTGTCCAGAAAGCTGTTGAGACAGTGCATGACTCGAGATAAGAGCAGCTGATATATGTAAACTATTCTCAGGTGGAGGTACTGAACAGAAACCTTGTCTCTTGGTGTGTTTATAGTGATATCAGCATGCATGTAAGGACGGTTTAAAACCTAGTACCTTAAAATATACAAGGCCTAATTGACTAATTTGGTGTGTTAAGCATATTTATTTTATCTCCATTTTGCAAGAAAGTAGAAGTAATTATACAAAACTGTATCTGGTAGCTTTCAGGCTAGGATTTTGTGTCAACATAGAATAATGTACTTAAATTTGGAAATGGAATAAACTAGAGGTGCTGGGAATGGAATTTATCTAAAATCTGGCACAATATTTAAAATTTGGCACAATGTTGAGAAACTGTTTTTTCTATCTCTTTAACTTTTATTTAAAGTAAGGCTGTGATACCCTAAATATAGATGAGCTCTAAAGGATTAATCAATGCCCTTTGACAAGTGGAATAGATCAGAAATACTTTAAGAAGTTGTGTTGACCTCAATTGCATGTAACATCTTGATAATTCCCAGATTAATAAAGTTAGTGAAGTTGACGAGTTTCATTTGAGCCTCTTTTTTTTCTCTATTAGCTATGTGTAAGCTGTAATATGATGTGCAAACTTAAAGTAGCACTATAATACTTAGCATTAAAAATGAAATCATTAGGTATTTTAATTGGTTACAAGACAGTGAGCAACAAAGACACAGAGTAATAAATTGTTCTAAGCATTTTAAGAAATGCCACCAGTACTCACTGAAGGTCAGAACTGAGATATAACGATATCAGTTGTGTGTTAAAGTATAATTGTGTTTTATCTCTGTAAAGTGCTATTAGCCATGTGACCACTGTCACTAAAAATCTTCCTCTTATTTTCTGCTAAACTGCACTACATCCCCATGTAATCTCTTCATCCATATTTCATACAAGAATATGAAAATAGAATGAGGCTTTTCAAGTATATGAACCCTTTAATGAAACCTTTATGAACTTTTAATTCATGAACTGTCAGGAATAATGTAGGTAGTAGTAGTCTATGCTGGGACGTCATGTGTAACTGAAGTTGAAAAATGTACCACACTTATTATAAGGGTTTTTCTCACATAAATTCTACAAGTGGTAGAATATGAGATAAAGTTATTCCAAACAGATGCAATGTATGAATCATTCAAAATCCACAAAGGTGGGGTTTTTTACTTCCTAGAGAGATAGGAAAAAAACACATAAATTTGGTAGGATATATAAATTCCAGAGCCATAGTTTTGATTTCTCCATAAACCTTCAGAAGTACTTCTGAAGGGCTTTTCAGAAAAGCAGTTGTTAAGTTGCTGTAACATGGCACAATGCACAGAGGGAGTGCTCATTACAAAACAATGTTTGCTTGGTTTTTTTTGTTTTGTTTTGGGTTTTTTTTGTTTGTTTGTTTTGTTTTTGTTTTGTCCAGTCTTTGCCATGTCATTGCAGCACATGTAGGGAATAAGAAAATTATCACTATACCAAGTATGCACTTACAGCTTTATACATGCACAACCTCACTAAGTGTACAGTGAAGGAAGAAAGAACGAAACAGAAAAACTTCTAATCTTCTAAAACTGGAAGCTTGACTTCAAGCTGTTGTCTTGCTGATTGAAATGTTATCTGAAGTTGTTTCACACATTGCTGAAGATGTGACCAACTAATAGTGTTTGAATTCTAATTCTTTATGAATAAATGGTCTGGATTTTCATGCGTTTTAACACAGCATTCATTTCTCAGAATTCTTCTTCACCTTTCTGTATTTATATGTCTACTAAATATTCCTGTATTGGTTTATATTGAAGGTTTTCTTTTCCTTTAAGCGAGCAATGCATTTGTACCATCACATTATAATTTAACTGGTTTATTTTTGCCACCTGCTACTACTGGTCAGATAGTTGTACACTTCAGATTAGTGTACAGATGTTCCACATGGAACACAGGTTAGCTGAACCTCTGGGTTTGCAACAGCTTTGAAAATAAACAGTGTTTCAATCCACAAATACTAGGAGCCTTTGTGAGAACACTGTATTCAAGGTGTTAGTGACCCTGTGTCCTGGTTTCGGCTGTAACAGTTATTTTTCTCCTTGCTAGTAGTGGCACAGTGCTGAGTTTTGGCTTTAGACTGAGAACAGTGCTGGTAGCATACGGATGTTTTAGTTGTTGCTACGTAGCACTTAACCCAGTCAAGGACTTCTCAGTCCCTCATGCTCTGCTAGTGAAAAAGGGCACAAAAAGCTGGGAGGGAGACAGGACACCTGATCCAAAATAGCCAAAGGGGTATTCCATACCATAGCACATTGTGTCCAGTATATAAATGGGGGTAGTTACCCAAAAGGAATTGATCTCTGCTTGGGCTGGGTATTGGTCAGCAGGTGGTGAGCAATTGTATTGTGCATCATTTGTGTTTTCTGAATTTTCATTTCTTCTCTTATTTATTCCTGTTATTATATTATTGGTATTCTGTTATCACTATATTTTATTTTAATTATTAAATTGTTCTTAACCCATGGGGTTTATGTTCTTTCTATTGTCCTCGCAGTCTTGCCCAGAAGGGGGTGGATGGGAGGGTGGGTGAGTGAACAGCTGCCTGGTGCTGAGTTACCTTCTTGATCTAAATTGTGACAACCTGTAGGGAATGTTCAGCAGCACCTTGTTCCATCTCTGGATACTGTGACAGAGGTACCACTCCACTGTGGTGAGAGAAGATACATAGTTTTGGGTTTTATACAAGGTAAAAAGTGCGGTGGTGTGGAGGGAGGCAGAATCTCTGTACAGAAAAGATCTGTGCAGCATGCCATGGGAAAACCCATCCTGGGTCTGTCCAGTGCTGCACTAAAGCTGGCTTCTCAGCATCTGCAGGGACATAAGATTTACTCCTTGCCTACAGTGCTTTTCTTTTTTTTTTTTTTGCTATTTTTTTTTTTAGTCTGTGTACTCAGGCCTTTCCTACTGAGGTGCAAAAGAGCCTGGTACCACATCCCTCCTCTTTTCCCTGTGTCCCCTTGCAGAAGTCCATGTGTCTGACGGGAAAATGTACCCAAAATGTACTCATAACCATTTTCTGCAGCCTACAGGTGAACATTATGCAACAGTTTTCTGATTTAAAATTATCCCAAAGGAGCGCAAATAAGTCAGCTCTCTTACTGATGTGATGTTCAATTATTGTTCTCGAGCAGTAATTGAGAGGTTGAGAGGAAATTCTCAATAGGCTTCAAACACTAAAACCTAACACTCTCCAAAAAACGTTAAAAAACAAATAGGTAAAACCCCCAAATCCTGCAGTAAGGAACTGCTGCTGGTTTAGTTAAATCTACTTTTCTTTTTTTTTTTTTTTTTTTTTTGATCTTTTCAGAAGGTTGGGAGGGGTTTGTTCCTATTATTTTGCTTCATATTCTCTTTCCTTTATTTGAGGCAGCAGCAAATGAATGTGAGCTTATATAGTTCTAAGGTATTATTAATGACCTAAGGGAAGACTGAAAAAAACACAAAGGAAATATTTTTGGTCAAATTTTGTAGCCATAATTAATACAAAATGAGTTGAAATTTGAATGGAAAATCTTGAGGGGCTTTTTTAAGGCTATTCAGAGTTCTTTCAATTAGGTGTTTAAGTAGAAACACTTTGGGAATGTGACATGTACAACTTCCAGGCTTATTTTTTTGTCTTTAAATTTGTGAAATCTCTTGGAGTTTTATGCACATTCTAAAGCCTTTAAGAATGTAAGTAGTCCAATATTATAACTGAGGGCCAAGGTGCTGGAAAACAATGCAGTTCTGAATGATTTCTTTTTCTTTTTATTTTTTTTTTTTAAGCCTTCCTCCACCTTGTCTGAAAGCTAGCTATAATATTTCGGGTTTTATAGAATAATTGTATTAGAATACATGCTTCTTTTCCTTTAGACAAAACGTGTAAAGCAGAAAATAACCTGCTTTTCAGATAACAGAATACAAAATCTTTATTAAAGGTAATGAAGACTGTGTTATGCCATTCCATCCCAAATTCCAAAACTTTCCACGTGTAAAGCTGTACAAAAATATTAGAAAAAGTACTGTCATGAGGGGGAAGATGGGAAAGGAAGGAGTACATGTTCTAATGCACACGCGTATAAAATCTAAGGGTTTTAGGGGCCTTGCCAAAGTTATGCACACACTCTCTTCCCTTCTTAGTAAGTGTTCAAATTACTCTTTTTTAGACACAAAATTTCAGTTGTATGAACTGACACGACTTACATGTCTATTTCATAAGTAGTTTCCAAAGTAAAAAAAGGAGTGAATTGCCATGTAAAGGCCTTTATAAAAGGTAATTGCATAAAAGGACTACTTTCTCCTCCATTTTGAGAAATGACATATATTTCATGCACTTGTAAACCAGAATTAATGGTTGACATTCTAATAAACATAAGCATCTCTTCCAGCTTGGAACTGTACATCAGTTTTCTTTGAAGGTGGATACCTTACACACTCCTCACCTGTTTGCTAATTTAATTGAAGAAGAAAGCACAGTTAGTAGTTTAAATATCGGGCCTTCAGAACAGGTTGGAAGCTGTAGCTCTGTGCCATTTTCAGATTGTCTAATATTTAGAATTTGGTTCATAATTAGTATTTCTTTCCAATTTTGTATATATAAGGCAATAGTTACAGTACAGCATAACAACTTTCAAACAAAGCTATTTGAATGATGATTCTGTTGTAGGATTTTCTTACTTTTAATTTTTGTGTATATCTTTTACTGTATTTAACAAATATTGAAAGATTATATTTTTCTCTATTCAGATTGCCTATCCATTCTCACCATGCTCATATGTATACATTTGTCATATGTTTATTTTGGTGAGAAATAAGAAGAAGGGTTGGAAAATATCAAATTCCTCTTTTCTTCTATTACCTTTTTTTCCTCCCTTTCTACAAAAGTTCTGAAATGGGTAATTGACACTGTATAACAGAATTCAAAGAAATCCAGACTTGAAGATCTTCAAATGTTTCAGATTAGGAAGATAATATCATTCAGATAAAGCTCAGATGTAATTCCCTGGAATAAGGAAGAATATTGGTAGGATATTCCAACACATTTAAGCCCCATTTCCCAACTTTCTTAACACCATTTTTTCCCCAGTACGAATGTTACAGAGATTAGAGCAAGCTCTTAAAAGAAAGATCAATGAAGTAGAGCTCCTTTTGGTAGACACCTAGTGCGTAAGTCTGAAAATGACAACCACCTGCTCTAAGTGACCACATCAGTATTTCGAGGTACTACATTTTTGGTTACTTAAGCTAATCCACTTATTTTTTTGAGACAGACTAGATAGACTGATAGGCTAAGGGGCAATATGGATGATTTCCTGCAATCCCTGAATCTTCTCTGCATTCTCTGACAGCCTCTGACCTACTCTAATTATATCTACATAATAATACTGATGTGTTCAGAAATTATGAAGTGGCTGTGAGAAAATACAAGTTCCCTAAAAATGTATTTATACTATATCCAAGCTGAGAATTACCTGGACCTCAAGCATTTTCTGTATGCATTTTCAGACATACAAATTTCAGTTTCAGAAAGTGCTAATAGACCTATATGCCTTCCAAATCGAATTTAAAATTAAAAAAGTCATTTGCTTGAGACTTTGCAATATATTCACACAGAATATACAAGAGAGAAAAACTCTACCAGCTTCTGTAGGGGAGTTGATAATTCCTGAATTACAATGATCCTTGTTATCTCGTGCTGAAATTAGTCATATTCTGCTGTAGGGAATTGATAAAGAAATTTTCCTCCTTGTGAGAGGAGGAGCACTCTAATAGTGACCTAAGAAAAAAGAGGCCTTGTACACTTCCCTGACCCACAAAACACATAGAATGAAATTTTATTTAATCTGCCTTATTCAGCTATTAAACCTTTTTGCTCAATTTCTTAGCCAGATTACACTCTTTTTTGTAATCTGTGTGTATGTTACTATATAATTCTGTTGCATGCCACCATTATTTTCTTATAGATCTCTGTGAACAAGTTAATCCCTTTAGCATGGGAAGTGCAGCCATCAGTCTTCATTTCTTCAGAAATTTGAGTCTTTGATGACACTTCTTCAGTGGAGACTAAAACCTCATGTAAATATTTGAGGTATGATGGCATTAGCAACCTATATAATTAAAAAAAACCCAAACCTACCAAAACCAAAACAAACAAAAAACAAACAAAAAAACACAACCAAAACCACAAACTTTAATAATCTTCCTTTTAAAGAGATCATATTCCAGCCTCTGAAGTAAAACTTTAATCTATTCTGAAGGTTAAATCTCAGTTATACTGAATTCAATGGCAAAGCACACATCAGTTTAACCTGGGCCATAGTTTTACCTTGAGTTATTCATACCATATAGACTATATGGAATGATTAATATTATCAACTTTTTTTTCCATATAACTGAACTGGCTATTTTACGAGTTTGATGTCAATACTGAATGAACTACACTGGGCTGGCGATGCACAGCAGTAACTTAAATTTGGAAAACCACTGATTGTTGTAATGATATTAACATTAGAGACATTATATGATTTAGGCGAATATTAAGAAAAACATAGAAATGGATAATGGGGCAACGGTTGAACATTACTAAGATTGTGAACTAATGCATGCTTATGTTTATGCAGTGTTAACTAGTTCTCAGCCATTCAAAAGGCATCACAGTTATCTTTGTTCTGTATGACAGAACTGTAAATTTTTTCTTATATGTCACTTATTTGTAGTTAAAATTACATATGCTGTTGTTTCTGGCATGTAGTACTCTGATTGTGAACTGAACAGCTAGCTCCCCATGGTTCTGGGCAGCTAACTGCATTTGTTTATCACCTAAAACTTCAGCTGTGCAATGACACATCTGCTAGTTTTTGAGTTGTGTATATTATAGTAGGCATTTGAAGCCTAAACTATGTGACAAAATGGAGCAATTTGTTAAATGCATCTAATTATAGCACATCTTTAAGCTCCAAGAAGGGAAGCAGTTGTTGAGCATAAGGCTTCTCTTGGTCTGAACCAGGGTAGTTAATTAAGTTTATTTAAATATATATATATTCTGATTTTTGTGGAAAGTGTCATTACCTTGACTGAGCTTCCCTGGTTGTAATTTCTTTTGTGTGATTGAATAAGGTGGATACAGAATGGAAGCCTGTGACCTTCTCCTGGGACATTTACCAGTTTATCAGTGGTAATTGTTACAGACGAAAACAGACCAGTATATTTTTTCAAGAATTGCATTTATTAAAAAGTAAGCACATCTGTATCTGTTATAGCAATATAAAATTTAAATTAATGTGTACCTAAACATATGTCAGCAGCAATAAACATAGCTACTGTTTCCAATATAGTCAGCACAGAAGTTTAAATATCCTCTGCAATACAGCCTTAGTTCAATTCTGTTAAGGGAATTCCTAGGATGTAGAAAAAGTACCAGCTAGCAATAAGATTTCTATTTAGTTGTGGTTACAGAAATACAGACAATAACTATAAAACATTTCAATCTGTAGTAAGTATTGCAGTTTGTAATTTTCAAGTGCCATTTAAAATTCCTACTAAATGAATGAAAACATCAACACAGATGGAGAAGGTGTAAGTACTCTCAATAGTATTATTCATCAACATTTTGCTGTACTGACTGTCACCATAAATGTGTTTCTTCATCAGGCAGACTGATAGAACACATACAAAACTTCAAGGTGGTAATGTTGAAGGGAACAATAAAATTCCCAGCAGTATAAGACCTCTAGATGTCTCCATGCAAGTTTCTCTGCATGACCAGATCATGCTGCAAGTGAGGATAATTCTGTCAGCAGACTGCTTCTGAAAGACATGCAATGTTAGATGATCAAATTATTTGCAGTTATAAGAACACAGATGATATCCATTATATATTCTATTCTGCTACAATTATATTTAACAAAATATTCAAAAAACATTCTAAGTTCTGTTGACTGCTACAAATACCATTCTAAGTACAATTAAATTTTATAGTTAGGTTTTGGATTAATCTTATATGGAGTCCAGAATTGTAACACATATGAGTTTGTATTTCACTGCATTGAGCAGGACCCAAATATTGACATCAGACTTCAAATTTTGGAGATGAAAATAAGTCTTTAGCTCTTTATTTAAAAACACAACAAACGCCACAGCAAACAAAAAACACACACCACACACACACACACACACACCCATGAACAAAGTTACCTGCATACTGTGAACTTTACACTAAATAATTTGCCTGCTACAAGACGACTGGTTGTGGACCAATTTAATAGTATTTTCAAAGTTTCTCTCCTTTTTAAATCTCAGTGAAACATTGTGGCTTCTGGCACTTTTATAGTAAATAATTTTACTTATTTTTTAAATTAAATAAACCAGATTCCCTATTTGGTGATCAAATGCAAATATTAACTGTTAGGTAGAAACAAACACTTACTGCTGTACTTTAGAGAGTAAAGCTTCTACTTAAGAAGTAGTCCAAATTTTATTTTAAGTATCATCTCCTTTTTTCTTTGTTGTGTAACATTAAGACTTCAGTATAAGCTCTTATTCAGTGCATGTGTGTGAGAAAAGGTGTTGCTTTCTTAAAGACAGTTGAGAAAGAATACAAAGACCAAGGGCTAAGAGAGATAAAAACATATTTTTAAATCACAAGATGCCCAAAATTGCACCATGAAGAGCTAGATAAAGCAGAATATATTTTGGAAAACACCACACCAAATCAGTCATGCTTTTCCTAACTTTATAAGCAGGAACCCCACCATGTTTGAGGTTTATTTTGGTTTGTTTTTTGTTGTTTTGTTGTGTTTTTTTTTTTCTATTAGATTTGCATGCTGGAAGTTTGAAGTTTAATCACTTAAGATTGTTAATTCAGGGACTTTAATCATGAAGCAAAGTAATTAGCTGTGCTTTAAATTGGCAAAGGAAGGAGATAATTAAAAAAAAGTGTTATATCACCTTTCTGAGTGTGGAGTGGAAAATAGAGATATAGGGATGGTTCAATTTCTCTCTCTCTCTGTGTCCTCTAATCAAAAATCTCTTCTTCACTTCCTGTCACGTTTAAAGATCTTGATTGGTTTCTGACATCTGTAGGGAAACTAATGTCACAAGAATTGTCCAAACTGTAGCTTTTCAAGGCAATAAAAAAAAAAAAAATATATATTTACCATTTTCAAACACTTTTTTTCAGACTGTATCTATTTAACATAAACTTGAACCTCATAATTGTTTCCTCTCAAGACTGAACAATTTATTCAAGATTATTAAACTGGCAAAGTACCAGGTAAACATTTTCTTCAACTTCTAGATCATGTACAAAAGTATTTGGAAACTCAAGGAAGCTTGACTTCAATAAGACTTTGAGACAAGTTGAATGATGATTGAGTTTAACCATCAAACACATTACACAGTTTAGAACTCTGAAGAATGCCTATTGAAACATAAAAAAGTGATGAAGACAAGAATTAATAATTAATAACACGTATGTGGCAATATTAAAATTTCATATCTAGTTGTGTTTTCCTGTAACATCTAATAATCAGCTACTGACTCTGTATGATGTTATCATACCACTGGAAAGGATAATCACAGTTAATTGCTGCTGAAGGGAGGTGGCTTTGGACTAGGGAGCTTCGAAAATCAGTTTGAAGTGCAAATTTTCATTATACAACCTTATTAAAAATGTTAGTTAGTGCTGTCCAAGACAGTGTGATTCCACAGTAGGAAATCTCATGCTTCTCTCCAGCAATGCAAAATTACCCACCTCGGCTCCCTGAGGTATTACCCTGCTAATAACCATACTAATTGTAACCTCATAATGTGACACATCTAATCCTTGCTCAGTCCTAGCTGGGGTGCTAAGGTCATTTTCTTTCTGGGATAATGGCAATAATTAATGTCAGAGGTACAGCCTGAAACCTGGCAATTTGCCACACAGGATTAGCTATTCTGTGATGCTTCATTTCTGTGAAACGACAGGAGCCCTGAGCTCAGTGCAACTGACTGAATTTTACAACATGAGTCAGAATATCATGACAATGGCTAGGATCTGTCATTTTGATAATCTCCACCATTGTGCATATTTTGTTACAACATATTCATCTTTGTCTATTAACATGTTGTACCTTGAAAATGTCAAAATTTAATTATTTTTTCATTATACTGCATCCAGTATTGTGAGGTACTGATCCAGTGTGGTATAATACCACCATTGTCCTCATAATCACATGACTCTATATTTTCATAAATTGAAAAAGTGTTGAGAATTTTGAAATTTTCTGTTACTTTTCATTGCTAAGCAAAAGTCATAACAAGAGGATGTATGAAACAAAAAGTATTTTCTTAAGTAAATATTACCCTTTTACAACATCTATAGTTCTAAAATTTGTATCCTTATAATGTCATGATTCAATGTTTTCAATTTCAACAAACCACAGAAGCAGTAAATGAATGCTGCTTTTAATGAAAGGGTTGGAAATAAATATGTGAAGCTCCCATTCTTATCTTTTCCTAGTTGTTTAATTTATGTTAACTGAAACGTTATTTAACACTAATGTTGCTTACTGAAACGTTATTTAACACTAATGTTGCTTACCCTGCTTCCTTAACCATGACTTTTATTAGCTTGATTAGGTATACTATATTTTATCCTGAGAAACTATTACTGCCAGTTTTGGTTTGTCAGTCTTGTAGTGTGTTGCTAGAGAATCATAGAATCATAAAATACTTAGGGTTGGAAAGGACCATCTAGTGGTCCATGAGATCATCTAGTTCCAAACCCCCCACCATGGGCAGGGACACTGCACACCAAACCATGCCACCCAAGGTTTTGTCCAACCTAGCCTTGAACACCGCCAGGGATGAAGCATTCACAACTTCCCTGGGTAACCCATTCCAGTGTTTCACCACCCTTACAGTAAAGAACTTCCTTCTTATATCTAATCTAAACTTCCCCTGTTTAAGTTTGAACCCATTACCCCTTGTCCTGTCACTACAGTCCCTAAAGAATAGTGCATCCCCAGCATACCTATAGCCCCCCTTCAGATAGCAGAAGGCTGCTATGAGGTCTCCATGCATCCTTCTCTTCTCCAGGCTGAACAACCCCAACTTTCTCAGCCTGTCTTCATATGGGAGGTATTCCAGTCTCCTGATCATCCTCGTGGCTCTCCGCTGGACTTGTTCCAACAGTTCCATGTCCTTCTTATGTTGAGGACACCAGAACTGCACACAATACTCCAAGTGAGGTCTCAGGAGAGCAGAGTAGAGGGGCAGGAGCACCTCCTTCGACCTGCTGGTCACACTCCTTTTGATGCAGCCCGGGAACAGTTGGCTTTCTGGGCTGTGAGTGCACACTGCTGGCTCATGTTCATTTTCTCATTGACCAACACCCCCAAGTCCTTCTCCTCAGTGCTGCTCTGAATCTCTTCTCCGCCCAATCTGTAGCTGTGCCTGGGAAGTTTTTATATTTATATCTTTATGCAGAAGAGATTTAACTTCAGGTTAACTTTAATATCTGGAAATTCTGATCTGAATAATAAGCTAAAACTTAGTAGAAGACTAGTTTTATTAATCTTTAGATAGTATCATGATCACTCTTACCTTTTACTTTGATTAACAAAGATTAAATATACTATAAATGTTCATAATCTTGAATATATGTCACTGGCTTTCTTTTAGTGAATTGAGCCCATGGAAGGTGAAGAACTAAAATTGATTTTAATATGATCATTAGATGTTGAAGTCTTTGTTTCCTTGAAAAAGCATCTATTCGGTATGAATCTATTTGTCATTTGTGCTGTTTCAACAAACACTAAAATTCTGCAACTATTTTGAATCAAAACATACAATTTTTTGGCATGATTTTTGTATAAACATATTTTCAGTTAAAACATATGACTCCTACTGCAAGGAACATAAAATATATGACTCTAACTTATTATGATAATATTTTTTTCACAATATCTTCCATATGAGATGATACTCAGTGGCGTGTGATTGGAGAATTGAAGCTTGCTCTCACTTATGTTCACTAATAATTTAAAATTAAAACTATAGTTATAATGATTAAGTAACATCATAAATATTGTATTGATATAAATAGTACAGGATGGTATTTCAGCCTTATCATGGATAAAATTTAGAATTCAAATCATTTATCTATTGCAAACTTTATAGCTACCATGATAACCAGCCGTGACTTCTAGAATATACTTTCTTCCTAAAATAAATGTTATACACAGAAATATGGGATAGAATTATTCACGTTTAAAATTTTCATGTAACACTACCCATGCTTACAGTTGTGGTATAAAAGAGTGAAAAGCAATAATCTAATTTATCAACTTTTTTTAAATTTTGAGAGAAATACTCAAACCTCAATTGACAATTCTGATTTGTATTTAGATGAACTGTAGGCAAAAATATGCCCACAGCCACTTTCAGATGTCAGGCTCAGCAAAAGTTGATATCTTATCTGAAATCACCACTGACTCATCCTGTCTGCCTGTTAAATTTTTACTCTTCTTAGAGTAAAATTAGTGTTTAAGTGTTTAAAAAGTGTTTTAAAAGTGTTAATTTAAGATTAACACTTAGCATTACATGCTAAGAAAATTTCTTAGCATGTAATGCTAAGTGTTAATCTTAAATACTTATTTCTTTGTACTCCTTTTAATTACACTTTTAAAGTCATACCTTGTTTGAGTGAGCTAATTTCATTTCAATGGGAAAAATAATTTTGTATAAGGTTAAAGCAGGTTATATAAAGGTTATATATAAAGGTTAAAAGTTCCCTTTAATTTTTACATAATTTATCCTGTTTTCTCTTTGTCTGTTTTTTTTTATTCTTATTTTTGTTCTGCTGTTTAATGTATTCATTCTGCTTATTGAAGAAACATACTTGATCTTCATAGCAGTTTTGTGATGAGTGGCAATTTTTGACAACTGAAATTCTTAGACATTATTTTTCAATTCAAAATTTTAAAGTTATTTGTGGCTTTGAAAGGAATCTGGTATAAAAATTGAATCAGCACTGTCAACATATATCAAAGTGGATGTAAAAAAAACCCATTTGTGCACATTCCTCCAGATGGTGGGCCTGTCTGTCTTTCACTCTCTGCTCTTCATATTGTAACTGTGGAAAAAGTTTAGTATTCCATTTTTCTATTTTTTTTTTTTCACTTGAGGTTCATATCTGGGAGAGCTACTTCTTTTTTCATTTCCACCACTGGAAAAAATGACACTCTTTTCATATGGTCTGCCTCCCAAGTGCAAACAATAGATTTGTACCAGCTACACGAAAATGAGAGATCACATTAAGAGAAAATGGATTACCATTTTTACTCAACAGCATACTGATCTTTGAGGACAACCAATTTGTGTCAGCCAACATCTTTCCTCTTAAAATCAGGAGTTCTCACCCTATCTAGGGAGCTTTTTTTTTGGATTGTGAAAATTTGTCTGCCACCTCCTGTGACTATCACAGATGTAATTTAGGTGAGGAGGAAGTCTGGAACCCCATAATCCACTTTGCTTTAACATATGATATATGTTAATGCATATGAGTATAGAATCATAGAATAGAATCATAGAATACTTAGGGTTGGAAAGAACTTAAAGACCATTTAATTCCAACCCCTCTGCCATGGGCAGGGACACCTCACACTAAAGCATGCCAGGCAAGGCTTCATCCCACCTGGCCTTGAACACTGCCAAAGATGGAGCATTCACAACCTCCATGGGCAAAGATGATGCTTAGTTTCCAGTACAAAAAAGAAGGTATCCCCTGTGGAGGACTGAGAAGTTCGAGACTGTCTTCGAGGAGGGAAGCCGTTCTTGTTAGGGTAAATACAATGGGAAGTTGATATAGTGACTCACAATCTTACGCAAGTTAAACTGTTTTAAAAGGACCAGAAGATGGCAAATAGGATTGCTTACAGCATAATTCACTGGCAGAATCCTTTCACCTATAAAATTTATCAGTACAGAGTCAATACAGGGAGAAATACCTCACACAACACAGCATATTTTGCCAAATCATCAATATCAGCCTAAATCTCAGCATAATATTGCTAGGCAGAAATAGAAGGTATAGAACAATAAGCACAAAACTATTTAAAAGGACTGCCAGCATCTCCATTGTACCTGAAAGAAGGTGCTTCCAGATACCAATTTCAAAACAAGCTTTAAGAATTAAAGTTCTCTAACCATATTTAAGAATTTTTGAACTACTGTTCATAAACCAGATCTTCATCCCAGATACTTTGCAAAACAGATAGTGCTGGAAAGAAACCTTGTATCAATATTCTTAATAATACTTTTCCTCAAGGGTTTTTACAACAGTAATTAGACCAATAATTCATTCCCTATGATTTCTAAGAATAAAAAGACTCAGTTAGTTAGACTGTGTCTGGACTGTAATAGTCGAAAGAACTCCTAGAACTACAAATTCTCTCCAGTGTAGAAAAATCTTTTTTATCCCTTTCTTCCTGTCAGGGTTTTCTGAGACTCAAAGAACCTAAAACAAAAACTAATTTTTAGCAAGAACAAACCATATACTTCTTTGCCTTCCCTCACGCAAATTGATATAATTTTTATGTGTTTTCTGGGATGAAGAGCACTATATCAAGCCTCAGTTACATGATGCCCATTCATCCCTTCGATCACATTCAGAGTAGTGATAGCTGCTTGCATCAAAGCCTTTCATTAGAACTTCTATTAAAACTATTTAATAAGATCATTAAATTTTGCAAATTTAATTTGCCTTACCAGAGAGAATAGAAGATTTCATATAACTATTGACTTTTGTGGACTGGTCATAGATGGGACTACTTTTTTCTAATTTTGACTCTTCCCTGGAACCTAAATGTCATGGAAATATCTATTTGATCAGATAATTTTATGGTCAGATCCACTGTTTGGACAGGTACTTATGGACCAGGGTTCATTCTTATGTTGACTTTCCTCCTTTCCTACACACAGTGATCAGTGCTGCTGATTACGTTACAGATGTGATCCCATCTTGTATGTATACTTTTCTAGTTAAGTTTCTTTTGTTAGTCCCCTTCTCAACTTTTATTTTTGTGTGACTTTCCTGTGTTTTAGTGCCTGATACATTAACCTCTAGTCAGAGTCTCATTTTAGAATGTGACATTTTTTTCTGCAGTATATCAGACAATCTGTAGTTTTTCTATTAAAGTATTGTTCTGCCTCTTAGATTTTCCACTCTCAAAATTGATATCACCTTTTATTCCTCTAAATGGCAACTGTATTAAGGTACAAATACAGAATTTAAAAAACAAAACAAAAAATGCTTCAAACCTTTACTACTGTAAATTACAATTTAGTAGTACATTAGTAAATTTCACCTTAGTAGTACAAAATGTGGAGAATGTGGAAGTAAAAAACAGGTGAGAAAAAGACATTTCTAAATGAGGGTTTAACTCCTCAGAAGCTGCTTCATGTTGTTTGCCTATAGCTGTGCTCATGATACTTAGTGATTCCTAAATCTTACTGTGTTCCTGCTCCCATTTCTTGGCAAGAGCCTTATCCATCTTTTGGCAATTTCAGCTAGTTACCTACAGCCAGATTCCTCTAGCTCAGTGAATGATTTCCCTGTCTATTCCTGAGAACTCCCACATCTAATGGGTAATAAGTCAGACCTCCCAGGCCCACCACAAAACAAACAGAATAAAAAAAAAAAAAATCCTTCCCTGCATTCTATCAGGACAGGGATTTAAAAAAAAAAAATCCCTGGAGGCAGCTGTATTTTTTATTTTTTTCTTACATAAGGCTTTCTTTCTCTCATAAAGAAATGCTGGCAACCAACTTAGGATTCTGACTGTTTAGTTTCCCTAATTTAGCATGCCCTGGCAAGTTCTTTAATTCATTCTCTTCCTTATTCTTACAGTTGGCTACCCTGCTTGTAAGAAAATAGTAGGCAAGTAAACCATTTTACCCGTTAACTGTCCTCAGCCAAGGTGAGATGACTAATTATGTGCTTAACTACACGGTATGCCCTAGGTGATTAGAACAACACATTGTAATGTGAATGAGTAGGTCATTGCTTCCTCCTTCACCCAATAACATTTTTAAATTAATGATTCTATTTGCCTTCTTGGTTTCTCCTACCGAAGTCTTCTAAAGACAAAATGTTAAATTTGTGTAATTTATGCATTACAATAAACAGTTATTTTACAATGCTCTCATTAAATTCCTAATATTTACTAACTGAGAGCTTCATATAAACACCAAATGTTCAACATCAGATACTAGAACTTGGAATAAAAGGAACTGAGCAGTGCTTCCACTAAATATGCACTGATACATTTTAGGGGATTTTTTCCTGATATCGCATTACAGAATTTAGCACATTAGCTTGGGTGCAGCATTTTGCATTTAAAGATAAATGCAACCAGAAGAACTGGAATAAACATAGATATCTGTGTAAAAAAGGTCACAAACAAACAAATATTTATGTGCACAGAGAGTTTACATATGTATTTTAAACTTGTAAAATTGAATGTCAAATCCAGGGTGTGAACCCAGGGTGGAAAGCAAATTTCATTTTAACAAATGTATTTTGTTATGTCATAATTTTAAAATATGACAGAAAGCCTCTCTTATATTGCCTGATTTTTATTCAGGTTCACTTCTTGCCTCTTTATTTTACTTTTGCTTTATCCTTCCTGGATGTCCTTACGTATCACTGTTGTATTCTACACCTTCTAAATTAGATATATTTTAAAACTAAGAACAACTTCGAAAAAAAATCTTCTATGCCAAAAAAAAAAACAACAAACTTGCTAATAAACAAAAGCAAGAATGTTTTCTATAAAATAGAAATAAATTCCCTGATGATATCAGTATTTTTATTTTTCATGCCAACCTTATGAAGTTCAACCAAGTCAAGTACAAGGTCCTATACCTGGGTCAGGGCAATCCCAGGTACAGCTACAGGTTGGGCAGAGAAGAGATTCAGAGCAGCACTGAGGAGAAGGACTTGGGGGTGTTGGTTGATGAGAAAATGAATGTGAGCCAGCTTCAGTGTGAGCTTGTAGCCCAGAAAGCCAACTGTTCCTGAGCTGCAACAAAAGGAGTGTGACCAGCAGGTCAAAGGAGGTGCTCCTGCCCCTCTACTCTGCTCTCCTGAGACCTCACTTGGAGTATTGTGTGCAGTTCTGGTGTCCTCAACATAAAAAGAACATGGAACTGTTAGAACAAGTCCAGAGGAGGGCCATGAGGATGATCAGGGGACTGGAGCACCTCTCATATGAAGACAGGCTGAGAAAGTTGGGGTTGTTCAGCCTGGAGAAGAGAAGGCTGCATGGAGACCTCATAGCAGCCTTCTAGTATCTGAAGGGGGCCTACATGGATGCTGGGGATGTACTATTCATTAGGGACTATAGTGATAGGACAAGGGGTAATGGGTTGAAACTTAAACAGCACAGGTTTAGATTGGATACAGGGAAGAAATTCTTTATTGTGAGGGTGGTGAGGCACTGGAATGGGTTGCCCAGAGAGGTAGTGAATGCTCCATCCCTGGCAGTGTTCAAGACCAGGTTGGATGAAGCCTTGGGTGACATGGTTTAATGTGAGGTGTCCCTGGCCATGGCATGGGGGTTGGAACTAGATGATCTTAAGGTCCTTTCCAACCCTAACTATTCTATGATTCTATGAAGGGGGGCTATAGGGATGCTGGGGATGGACTATTCATTAGGGACTGTAGTGACAGGACAAGGGGTAATGGGTTCAAACTTAAACAGGGGAAGTTTAGATTAGATATAAGAAGGAAGTTCTTTACTGTAAGGGTGGTGAGGCACTAGAGTATGTTTCCCAGGGAAGTCGTGAGTGCTCCATCCTTGGCGGTGCTCAGGGCTGGGCTGGTGGATTTTTGGGTGACACAGCTTAGTGTGAGGTGCTCCTGCCCATGGCAGGGGGTTGAAACTAGGTGATCTTAAGGTTCTTTCCAACCCTAACTATTCTATGAATCTATGATTCTATATTACCTGCTCCTTCAAGTTCCTTACTTAAGTAAAAAACATTATTAATGAAACAATATAAGACTAGAATGGACTCTTAATTCTCCATTTAATTTGTATGATAAGAACTATAAGTGCTGTTTCTGATTTTGTACATCCTAATAAAATGTAATTTAGTGACAGAAGATATTTAAAAAGAAATCAACTAGCGTCACTGAAACCCTCATGAATATTAACTTCCCTTCCCTCTCCATCCCCTGCCCCAGACCCAGGCTTCCACAATGACTTTTACCCCTGTTTTGCTTGTCTGCACTCTTTATTTGCCAAAGCAGTGACATTCTAAGTTCTTGTTTACATATTTTAGTAGGTAACTCTGGAGATTGAGGATGTAAACCCCCATGACATTCTGCCGTTTTTTTTTGTGTGAAAGCCATCTGTTAGACAATACAGTACACTTCCTTATCTTTGCTGTAAATTGTATGTTCTCATTAGTGTGATCATTGAGCATCAGCATGCACATCTGTTAAAAACATTCTAAGTGATTTACTTTCCATAGCTCTAATGAGAACTTCAAAAGCTCAACACAAGTTAAATATCAACATTAAGAGCACTAGTATGCCTGGTTGTAAACACTATGAAAACATCAGGGAATACTGAAGTTGCAATACATTCCTGCTGTTTGATTTTTATATTTGAAAAGTTCTAAGCTGAAAGGATTTGCCATCGGTATAGATATTTCTTCAATGTAATGCTATTCTTACTGGGATCTTTTGATTCATTAATCCATTATATCTGAAAAAAAATAAAATTGGAGAAAAAAAAACTGGGAAGGAGGGAACTTCTAAAACTGGCAGAAATTATTTGTAATTGAAAGAGAATAAGAAAAGTCTTTATCTCAGGATATTCCTATTTCATTACAGGAAATTAAAAAAACATTGAGATACACTCTCTCAGAAAAGAAAAAAGATGGTGCCACCAGAGGAGTGGTTAATGTTTTTAATCTCCCAACCTTATTTAAAAATGAAAGCATACTGTAGTAAGATTGAAAAGCATAAAAAAGAGAAAATGGAAATGAAAAGTAGATAGCAGAAACTAAAGCTCAAATTTTTTCATGTTGGTTATGCATAAGTGCTGATTAGATCATTTGTTTTTACTGAATTCTAAAACACACTAGTTGCAAAATGAGGATTTTTTAGGTTACATTTTATTTTATATCTTTAATGGTTCTTTAGAACTGTTAATGGTTCCATAGATTACAGGACAGAAGAGTACCATTCAAAAAAAGTGATGTGGCAGAAAAAACCCCTCTAAAATCGTACCACAATCTAAATAGAATATTTTTATCATCAGAATCAGGTTATTCTGCATCTCATATCTTCTGATTAAAAGAGCGGTTGATTATTTTATAATCAGCCTTAAATCAAAGGCAGACTAGCACAATCCATCATTGTGGTGTCAGCAGTAGAGATTTTAAAGAAGAGAGAGGACATGATACATTCTATTGACAACAGGGACATGATTTCTGTGCAATGATAACAGAATTGTCCATTTATACTGCAAACCATTCAGAAAGACTACAAGATTCTTGAATATATTAATGTAACATGAAAAACCCGAAATGAAATTTCTCAAAAGTGGTAAAACCAAAACCTGTGATATCTGAAAGACTAAATCTAACTTTTGTGATCAACAATTTATGGATTATGACTGGAAACAAGCATGGTGGCTATATTAAAAAGAACAAATCTCAATTAAATGAAGAGTGGATGATAAATAGCACATAAACAGTCATCTGTGTGGTCCTGGAAAATTATTCTGTTGATTCAGCTGTTATTCTTTTTGATGTCATATTAACTTTTCTCCTGACAAATTCTTCATTCACTTTTACATCAGAGAATTACAAATTACAAAAAGCAACACTAGCAATGAGTTATCTTTGTGAATTTCCTCTAAAGTGAACATGGAATGTTGTATCCCTAATGAAGAGTCCCTCCCTAGCACCCCTACAGCCCCCCTTCAGATACTGGAAGACTGCTATGAGGTCTCCATGCAGCCTTCTCTTCTCCAGGCTAAACATGTCACTGTTTTGTGCCTCAATGTAATTGGCTGATAATGTGTATCACCATGATACTATGGGCTGTCCATATCATCCCAAAACAATCATTCTGTATTTGTGTAGCCATATATTGATGTAAGTCTTATTCTTGTTTAAGCAGTTTGCAAGAATCATCTGGGAGTCTTGACAAAAGAATTACTGCAGCAGTTGGTAGCTGCCTAGTGTGCATTCACTGAAAAGACTCTCTTAATGGTGCTAGATGTTAGAAAATTGACTTCATAGCATAAGGAAAGGTGCTGCTCTCTCATCTTTTTTTCTGATCTGGATTAATGTTTGGGTCATGCTTTTGCAATTGTTTCTTAGCACTCTCTGTGCTCAGCAGAGGAATGCCTTTAATGAGGTGGAAATTATAAGCATACACTTACTGGAAGTAATAATCCACTCAGAATCAACACAAACATTGGTTTAAATAAATATTTTTTGAATTAGACTGCGTGCCAGGGACAATAGATAATGGTCTTTGGTGAAACACACAAAGACAGAAAAGTACTGTTTGTCTGCTTTCGCTCCTCCCTGGAGGGTCCTGATTTGGCTGCTCCTCAGAAAGTCCAGCTCTGGCTCCTACCTGGAAAGTTCCACTTTATAACTCCCCAGAAAAGTCTCAACCCTTGTAGGCCTTTCTAGGTATTGGTGGCCACTTCTTCTGACGTAGGCTGGCTCCCTACATCAGAATGAATGTGGGTTTTTATTATTATAAAAGCCTGAGCCTCATGCGATGCGGGGAGGCAGAACCTCATACCACCCAGGTCAATGTTGCCTCTGCAGGACATCTGCTAAGGCTGAGCCTGCCACCTCACACTGCGATGATGATTCTCAGAGTTGGTATCCTGAACATCTTCACAGGGTCCTTGGGCTTGGTAAGATAACCAAACATCTGCACTATCTTTTACCGTATCTCTTAGTATCTCTATGTTTTCCAATATTAATAAACTAGTTGAAAGTTCTCTATCTCTTTTTCTCTCAACCGCAATCCTCGAACTCTGGAACTGACTGACAGGCACCTACATTTACTTCTTGAAAAATACCCTTCATTTGGACTAACATCTTCTGTAGATATTAATTCTTCATGGGCTTTTAAGCCAAAAATACTGAAGGTTTATGCTTGTGGCCTTAAAATATATATGGGGGGGGGGGGGGGGGAAGGGAAAGGGAAGAAAAAGAAGAATCATAGAACAGTTAGGGTTGGAAAGGACCCTAAGTTCACCTAGTTCCAACCCCCTGCCATGGGCAGGGACACCTCACACTAAGCCATGTCACCCAAGACTCCATCCAGCCTGGCCTTGAACACCACCAGGGATGGAGCATTCACAACCTCCCTGGGCAACCCATTCCAGTGCCCTCACCACCCTTTACAGTAAGAACTTCTTCCTTATACCCAATCTAAACTTCCCCTGTTTAAGTTTGAACCTGTTACCCCTTGTCCTGTCACTACAGTCCCTAATGAATAGTCCATCCCCAGCGTACTTAAGGCCCCCTTCAGATATCAGAAGGTCGCTATGAGCTCTCCATGCAGCCTTCTCTTCTCCAGGCTGTCTTCATACGGGAGGTGCTCCATTCCCCTGACCAACCTCACAGCCGTCCTCTGGACTTGTTCCAACAGTTCTGTGTCCTTTTTATGTTGAGGACACCAGAACTGCACACAATACTCCAAGTGAGTTCTCAGGAGAGCAGAGTAGAGGGGCAGGAGCACATCTTTCGACCTGCTGGTCACGCTTCTTTTGATGCAGCCCAGGATACGGATGAGAAGAAGGACAAGAAGAAGGACATTTGACTCATTTTCTATCTCAAAACAAAGTGAAAAAGAGGTAATATTGTCCTATGCATTGGAGGGGATGGGGGAAATGTGCTGATAAAAAAAAGGCTGAGTTCTGTTTACGGGATATCGTTTTATCACTGAAATAAGTCATAGTAATAAAAACTAGATCGGCGCCACTATCCTTACCTGCTCCTTTCTGCCATCAACTCTGATTTGAGTGTTTCCTGAAACATTGAATATTATGCTCTGTTATGTTCCTTGTTCCTTTTCATCTTTGCACTCATCACATGCAATTCCTAAAACCAATGAAAAAATTTGATAAAAAGGTTATCAAAATTAGCTGCCACATATAGTCACAGTAAAAGTAATTTTATGGTGTGATTTAGCAGCAGTGGCTGATTGATTGTGTTTCTCCCTGTTATCACTATCAATTGCCAATCCCTTTTTGATCAATAATTGCTGAGAGTAATTCATTTTTCTATAGAATAATCAGTGCTTCTCAGAAAAAGAGAGCTTGAATTGAATGTTGTCTCCTATGTGCTTGCTGTAAAAAAGTGCCTGTGTCACAAAACTCAAATGATAGGTTTCTCTGCTTTTGAACCACCAGGACAGTCTTCTCCAGAGGAAATAATTTTCTGTTAAAACCAGGTGTGTCTTGCCACTGCTGACCATTTACTGCCTGCCCAGGCCTTGGCCCTGCAAAGTGATGGGTCCTACCACTTCCCATATCCTGTGCAATGCTTCTTACAAACATTGCTTTCTGAATGATTTGCTTTGCCAAGCTCCACACATTGTGATGAGATAGTGGTCCTGAGATCCTAATCCTGTATATTTTGGCTTTCAGTGCAGAGCTATGCGACCCAGTTACAATGCATTTTATGTGACGTTTTGAAGAACCAAGACAGATTTTTTAGACCTCAGGTAATGATCTTACTAAGTGCTTCAGGTATTTTTCAGGTTGATAGAATAATAGGTGCTCCCATTGATAACACTCAAGACATTTTGCTCCACAACACAGAGGCTACTATTATACACACTTTTGATAATCACAGCAGTATCAGCAGTTTGTTAAAATATTTTTTCTGCATCTTACCAATTAAAAGAAAATACATTGGACTTTATGAGCTTTTTAAAGAAACTGTTCTCTAGTTATTATCAGGAGCTATAGTTTTCAGACTAAAAACAAAATAATCAAGTTAATTGAACTCCTCCACTTAATCCTTAATTACAGAGGAAATAAAAATTAACAAAACAATATTCTGCTTTGGATAAGTCTTTTAAAGATGTAAAAAAAAGAGTTAAAAAATTACTATATGTTGCTACATATAATGCTGACACAATAAGACATGGTACTGTAAGGCTTTTAGATGAAACATTTAGTCAGTTTTGCCTGTGTTGTTTGATTTTTCTCATGCAACTATTCAAGTGCTTTTGGTAGTAAGTAACTTTTTTTTCCTGCTACATGATAATAACACATGTTAATACAACCATCTCTAGGGCACAATCTCTTAAAATCATAGTCTAAAAAATTAATTTAGATTGGTAGGGATCTCTGGAGGTCCTCTGGTGCAGTCTACTTGTCAAACCAAGAACAGTTTTACAGTTAGATCTAGCTTTAAAGTTAGATCAAGTTCCTCAAGGAACCTAAATCCTGAATCCCATTTTGAATACCTCCAAAATGAAGGTTCCACAATCACTTTGAGCATCCTTACTGTTAAAAAAAAAAAAAAGAAAAGAAAGATAATATTTAATAAATACTTCCCTTGTTTCCTCCTTACTGATAATGCAGGTTTAGGATGCCTCAGTCAAGGAGCTACATTTATTTTTTCCCTCCTACTTACCTCTGGAACATGGTAAAGTCCAGTGCATTCATTCCATGGAGCTCAACATCACAATTGTTTCATGCTGTTCTGAGAATAGTTGTTGTCTTGCTTTCTGCTCTCTTTACTATATAGTGGAAGAATGAGAAAGAGAAACACAACATGTAATCAAGCCCTACAAAACCTGGTATGCTAAGAAGCTATGATAATATATTATACTGACAAGTTTCTCATTGATCCACTTAAAGGGACACTGACCTTTAATATTAATGTGCTTAGCTACAAATGTCATTGGAAAAGACTATAATACTTAATCTTCAGTGACATAAAATGTGCATGCCTACTGTGAAAAAAATACAGACTGTATTGAACAAACGTAGCCTTAATTGCATCATCTACTTGTCAGGAGGCTCTCACCATTTGCTATTATGAAAAATGGAGATTAAGAGTATTGGCAGGCCAAAAGGCTACAATTATTCATGTAAAAACATTACTGTGAAATAAAAAAATATCATTTTTTTTGTTGCGGACAGGAAAGGTGGTTAAATTATACATGTTTATTTCAAGACATTAATATCAGGATGCTCTTAATATAAAATGTAAAGTACGAGCACAATACTTCACAACAGTAAACAAAGAAGGTTTCATTGATTATTTTACCTGCCAAAAAAGGAATTTATTTTCATGTAGGATATAAAATATAGCTTTTAAGACATAACTTTTATTCAGAAAAGATGCTGAACATGGTTATCTGTGCACAAACACACCACAAAACCACTTTTTTCAAGAGTTACAGGTTCTGAAGTATCAATGGTTTATGGCTTTGCTGGTGCCCAGGTGCTTGTAGGAGGGTGTTGCAAGGGTGGTTTCCAGGAGGAGAAGTAGGGGCTACCCTGTGCCAGACACAGCTGGTTCCAACAGACCCACTCCAGGGCACAGCTGAGCCCAGCAGCCAACATGGCAGTGTCTCTGGGAAAATATATTCAAGAAAGGGCAGAAAAATGCTGGG